>NW_019244304.1:104642-106745 GCF_002742605.1 Olea europaea var. sylvestris | reverse complement strand
CACGCAATGAACTACATGGCCTATGAGCACAGGCAAAATTTTCTGTGATAAGTTAGTTTCCTTATTCTGATAAAATTCTATATTGAAACAATATCTTGACATCCTATATATACCTAAACACACTCATAACATAGAGAACCTCCCTTTCGACCTAAAAATCTTATATTCTATGTATTTTGGAGGCGAAAAAAGAGTCCAAGCGTCAAGATATAGGCGGATTATACAAGTTTATTGAAGAATATTCATCCCTTTTCAAAATTTAAGCCAAGAAATTGGATTTTGCCACTTTCTTCATTATTTCTTCTTTCCGGGTGATGTTTTTCCAATATTTCTTGTATAATTTAATCATTAGACTTCTAAGCTAGTTTTTCTATTGTATTGGATGAATAATGAACCTTATTGCATATTTGTTTTGATTTAAGACTATTAATTTAGTTATTTCTTGATTCTTGATTGATTTTGCATACACATTCCATTATTTAATTGATTGGAAAACAATTGAATAATTAGTTGCTTGTTGTAGTGTTGAAAAACTTACAATAAATTTAGAACACAGCAAAATTAACGCATGTAGAGAGAATTTGGAATGATGTTTATCACATATGTAATCACATAGATAACCTGTATTTAATGCATTTTGGTTATGTGAATTCGAACTAAGAATAGGATTGGGCGCAATTAAAATAGACTTAATTTGTCTTGAAAAAAAGAATTAAATACACTAGTGTTATCGATTGTTACGAAAGCATGAAATTGACTATATTACGAATCAAGAATTAAAATAAATGGCAATAGGGAAATTCAAAATCCAATACAATCATTCACATATTCGACAAAACAATTTTTTCATTGCTTTCTTAGTTTAGAATTAGTTTAAATAACAATAAAATCATACCTTTTGCGTCACAAACATCGAATTTAGAAATAACTAGTGAACTAAAATTAAATATTATTCATTGTGGGACAATAACTCACAACTCACTTCATTATTACTTGTCAACGATCACGTACGCTTATGGGGTTCACACCAGAACACTTGCATTCCATGGATTCAGGGCAGACGCAAAAATTTTGAGTTAGAGGGCACAATCAAACTCTGCACAAATCAAATGCTTTGTTCTTGATTTTTTTGAATGATTCATACTTGATCCAAGAAAATACATATTTACATTTAAAAAATATTTCTTCATTAATATTTTGCTCCTCATTTTCATCTATTTGATTAATATTTTCCTCATTACAAGAAAAAGTATATTTACGTTTAAAAAATTTATAGTGTACAAACAATTAATTCAAATAATCGAAGGAAAAAACATATGACCAATATTCAATACTAATAATCAATCAATTAGACACAATTTGTTAAATATAAGTTAAATTGGATGTAGTTAGTTCAGACACATCCTATATACACAAATAGGATATGAGAAAATGCAAATTTAAGTTCTAATTAATTGAAAATTTGATTGGAAAGTAAAAATTTATAGACAAATTTTAAAAATTAGAAAAGTTAAGATTTTGATAAAAGACATGAAAGAGAGAGTAAGATAGAACAAGAGAAATGAGAAAAAAAATTAAATTTATTATAATTTTACCCCTATTTGTTGGAGATTAAAGTCATATTTTTAGTAAATTTTGATAAAAGTTAAAGATTTAATGAAATATATTATTAAAATTAATTGTTAAATATAATTTATATCAAAATTTAGATTTCAATAGATGGCAAACAAGACTTCATTTTTTTTTTTTTTTTAAATAAACATGTTGGGGGGCACGTGGCCGCTTTAGGTCCACCTCGATTGCAATTTAGGCGACAATTAAATAGAAGAATAATGTCGTTCATATTCGTATTTAATCTATGCGACAGTGGAGTCATTGTCATTTTTCAACAAATGAAAGTGTATTTCAACTATATTGAATAGTATTATGACATTGACATTAGCAAATATAGATGGGAGACGAACTCCATTAAAAATGAATAATATTACTCAATATAACGATTTTTTATTCATGTAGCATTTAATAAATAAATGACATGGTTCACATTGCGTCTTCGTATGATCATTAATTTAAAAATAATATTATTTATAGTCGCTCATTATA
>NW_019244304.1:89042-104285 GCF_002742605.1 Olea europaea var. sylvestris | reverse complement strand
TCTCACTTAAAAGCTTAAAATGTTGAAAGAAAATTACATGTACTCTTTTAAACCTGTCTTTCACGAGAGAATCAATAACAAAGGGAAACTTCATCCCATATGGACAGCACATCGTATTGTTTGTTGTAAGGAACAAAGCAACAAAATTAAGACTATTCTTTTTCCTTTAAAAGCAATTGAGAAAACTACAGGGGGATTTTTCCCTCTGAGAATCTGTGTGTAAAAGTACAAATATAATGTAAAAAAACATTGGACTCGCCAATAATTAAGGACCCCTTCAAAGCAATTTGCCAGGATTTGATCAGACACGACCACTGTAGTTCATAAAGTTAAATAGATTAGACCTCCGATTTCGATTTCGATGAGAAGTTTGGTTTTTAGTGAATTTATCATTTTGAATTGAAAATTTGTTTCTGTTTGATTCAACAGAATGAATGAACTTGATTAACATGCCAGAGAGGGCTCCTTAGCGTTCAAAGTTTAGGTTTTTAAAATCAGATTTTCTTGTCCACATGCCTGAAAGGGTTCCTTAGCGTTCAAAGTTTAAGGTTTTTAAAAATCAGAGTTTAGGAATCATCTCGAATCCAAAATTAGCTAAAATTTCACAAATAACATATTGACACGTCCATAAGAATGAAAAAAATTAATAAAACCTATACGTTTCGTGTTCTTCATTTCTTAGGTCTTTGCTGACGGCAACCCTAGTCTTACAATTGCGTGCTTCTTAACTACAAATGATATTCATTTAAATCTATTGAGCATTATTTCTTAGTAACACCTCTGCTAATTGACCCTGAGCAAGCCCGTCCCTCGAAAGAAAACAGAGTTTGAAATAGTCTTAGCTAGGCCGGTTCACCCCAAAAAAACCAAGAACCGGTCTGGTTAAAGCATGAAAACTGGGAAGAAACCTGGTTACTCTCAAAAAGCTCTAACGTGACACAGTAACAAGAGGGCCCTACTGGTACAAATGGATGAGTGAGTTCATAACACTTCACACACACCCAGAAAAGGAAATGTTTAAATCTTAAGAATCCCTAAAAACAGTATTCCAGAACCCTAACAATAATGAAAGGGACAAGTGTGAAGAAGGATAATTGACATGAATTTAAGTGTAAAAAAAACAGGTGATTGGTAGAGCAATCACTTTAACTACAAGAAGAAAAGCTACAAAGAGACATTTTACCAAGCACAAAACTTGACATGCATGTTTAGTCTGCTAGGGAATGTAAAATATTTATTAAATTGTGACCTTAACTTCACCCAAACTTCACCCTTGTCTAAGCAAACTAGCAGTTTTTTTTCTCTTATTTCCCTCCATCCTTTCACCTACCATGAGCCACACTCTATTCTCCAAATGAGGTGGCTGCAGTCCCTGTTCTCTCCACTGAAGAAGCTCTGGATTCGTCTGCACTCGGCTCGAAAAAAGAGTATGTCATCATTTCCTTTAATTGTTTACATTCACTGATTGAATAATGCTTTCTACTTCGAATTTCAGACTAATATACTTCAATATTTCCACAACCTCAGATAACATCATTAGCTTTCCATTTTTCTTCTCATTATATCCTGCTTGTGCATTACAGAGAACTGCCGAGTGCGTGTAATCACAGACAAACATGCAAGAGAATTCAAATTTTTCAAACTTTTTAGTGCCTAAACTACACGTTCAAAATAGTATATATCCTCTGTTACCTCTTATATAATCATGATTAAACTTGTAGCATGATAATATAAACTTGCATTCTGTACCTCTATGTATCTATTGATGTTCTGATTTGCATTTATGGATATACCCATACTTTGTTTTCATTGGCATTTCTAGACTTTCTTGAGAGAGCATTTACAAATCAAACTCACTGCAATTTCCTATATTGGTTTTTCAGGTAGAGGGATATACATCCTATATGAAGATATCAAGAACTGTCCCTATGAAGATGTGCATGTTCTTTGGTCCATACTAGTGGAATCACATCCACCAGCTTTGCCACCACCAAAATGATGTACTCACATACTGTATGAAGCAGGGAGATTACATACGTACCTAATAAAATTTTTACTCATTTAGGTTTTCGCTTTTCTTTCCACTTTCTAGTTTTCATTCTCTTTTGAGTGTGCTCTGTGCAGATTATCTTAATAAATTATTGAAATTATTCACTTATTCTGGATATACTGGCCCTTCGAATAATTCCAAATAGAAAAAAGATGATATTATCTAGAAGCAAAAATGAAGAATGAAAGAGCATCATGTGTATAAGAGGCTTTGTATCAAAGCATAATTTAGTAGAACTTTTCTGGGAGAGAAGGAGTTGACTGTGAAGTGTAATTCTTTTTCAAATTTTGGCTTCTTGTTGCCTAGTCCAGTTCTAGCAGTTGACATGGTAGCTTGATAGGTTATTCACAACGTTAAAAAGTTGACTGAGGTTCACAAATGAAAGCTAAAGACTGGATTTGGCTTGGGTTTTCTCTGTCCGTCCAAATAAGTTCTGAATTTTTAGGAAATAACAAAGTCCGTACAAAAATTATTCAAACAGAGAATAAAATTGCACAGAATTCCAGTAACAATGCATGAAATAACTTCAGTTCTATATTTTATATAGAAACTATTTTAAAGATAAATGGAGGAAAGGCAAAATACAAAAAAGTACTTGCAGCAACAATGAAGTGAGCACTAAGGCTTGAAGAATTAAAGGCAGGATAAAATCATGAGCTCATCAGCATAAATATATGTTAATATTAAGCCCCTCTTGGGCTATATTTCATTGAAAATGCATTTATTCCCTCTCTTCTTTCCAACCAGACATTCTCCAATAAAAATAATATTACACGAAATTTCAAAACTTTTCCTTCATTTTCAACCACACATTCTTCAAAAAATCACTATTCCAAAAATATTTTTCCCCAACATTTGATTTTAATGGAGCCCAAACAAGGGCTAAGCAACAAAACTTGTCAAAAGATTGTGAAGGGAAATGAGAAATAATGAAGTGTGTCAACTCATTGATGGGCATGACATTCTGCAATAACAAAAATGCAACTGATCAACTTAGTATTTTCCTGTAGTTAGCAATAAACTTATACTACCCATTGTTCTTTTAGGGTTATCTGGAACAAACGAGAAATGCCATATAGGTCTCTTCTTTTCTGATTAGTCATAATTAAAACAGGAACATTGTCAGCAAATGCTGTTATGAAACATGGAATTATATTCCCCCTTCAATAGAAGATCACAACCTAGTTTTACATGATTTATATATTTAACTCAGTTAAAATAAGATTTTTTAAGTTTGTGTAAATATTTGTAACTGCATTAGTAGGATGCAGTAAATGTTCTCTTTGTTTCTTTTTCATTTCAACAGAAACAGGAAATATAGTTACTAACATTTCACTAGTTTTCCAACATGAAATAGAAAATCACAAACTATACAGGATTTTTCTAATTCTCTCGACAATTAGATGTCTCTATCCATGAAGTTGTATTAAAATGAATGTGGCTATTCCCATGGTAGTTTCGTGGAAACTTTGATGCGTTACCCTGTCAGACTTGTAGAAGATCAGTCTATACAAAATTTCTTCTTTTAAAATTAATAGTATTAGCATGCTTCACTTGAATACCATCGAAGAATTATTAGAAAAAGATGAAACGAATAAAATACGTATTCAAAATTTGATTTTCCAGAATATCACTAATCATTATAAATATAACCATAAATGTTTTACACCAAAAAGAAACATGTACCCCACCCCTACCACCTCCAGTGCGTTCATGAGTGTCCAGCGAAGGTTTATGGAAGAAATAATGCATAAATGATAAGGCGCGCTGAGCAGGAATGATGATACCTCATGAAAGTACATCAAAATGCAAGATCATTGACTATTACCATACAGGGATAATAACGCCATCCTCATCAACATCTATCTCTGGAGCCTGCACAAGATAACATGTTAAGCCAAATGAATATAAATTGATCAGGAACATAATCTTAAGCATAGATATCTACTGCGAATCTCCACAAGTTTAGATTAGAAAAGAGTACAATCCCAGAAGCTTTCATTTGTTTTAATCATTATTACAATGTTTCGTGTTACTTTAGCCTCGAAACTTTAAATCTATGTTATAATACTATAACTACAGAGAAGCTACTAAGTTGGCAGCTTTTGATATTGATAAAAACATGGTATTCAATAAGAAGATACTCAAAAATGCATAACAGATAAAATAAGCAAGTTGATTCAGAATTTTTCCTTGAAGGTTCTATAATTCTATTTGAAAGAGATGACTTACATCATTATAATGCAGAAGAAAAGTACCGTTCAGTAACACCTGGAAGCCATTCTTTAAAGTATGCTTCAGCGTCTAACTCTGCATGAGACAAGGCACCTAGAGGAGTAATAGTTATCTGCAAGAACAAATTAGTGATAATTAACTATGGGCATTCCTCTTCCATCACTGGCTATGAAAAATAGAACGCACTAAACGTACATATCCTTCTTGAAGGGAACAGTAATCTGTATCTCCGTCTTCCACGTGTGATCCCCTAAGCTAACGCATGACACGGCAATTTTCCAATTAAAAACTCAGAAAGAGGAAGATAATGCATAAATGCATAGCAAGTAGACTCGTGCAGAAACCACAATTTGATGCATAAGTTCTAAAGGAAAAAATGCAAACTTTAAAAATGTACAAGAAGCTAAAGAGAAGGAATCACACTTGTCTCTTGAACAGAAGATGGTCGTGTGGTGCACTTGAAGCATTGGACTCAAAATTTGATGATGAATTCATCTCCATAGTCATCGTTGATAACATCTTTCCTCCTTGAGCATCAGAAGTAACTTGCTTCCATCCCATTTTCACAATACTCTTACCCTGCTTAGTTTGCCGATAACCCTATTGGAATTAACAAAACAGCACTTAGCATCTTCTTCTGCATGATGATCACAATTAAAAATTAGAAAATTAACAAGAAGCATGTCATAAACTCAATATGTTCATTGTTAAGTCAAGGCAAAGGAAGTGAAAAGAAAATGGAGCGCAGTACTAAAAGATCCAAAGTGTTGAGAGACAAGCTGAAGAGAACAATCTACAAATAGAAACACCAATTTTCCACTGTTTGGATCAATGGTGAGACAGATTGCAGGTGCAAGACACCAAATCTGCGACATCTTATCTTGATGAATTTTGAGTCAATTGTTGTGCCAAAGAAAACCAACAAATTACCTTATGACAGACAACATTTGTTGGCACATCTATATTCAGAAAACAGTTTTGAGGATAAGTTTTTTTCTTGATTTCAACCATTATTGAGCTGATTATTGGTAAGCAAGCCTCTGCAGCCAGTATGAAGTCATTGACATTACTCCTCCCTCCAGCCCTGGCAGTTAGCAATGCAAGTAAGTCATACATTTTAAGTTGTCTAGCAATCCCATCCTAGCACAATGCATCAGATGAAAAGTCTTACAGTTGTTTTTAGATCAACCAGTAAATTACATATTAATCTAATTTAGAAGTACACGCATAAATGTCACCCTCTTATTATATTTGTATCGTCAACTCATTTACCTATCATAAATGATTTTGATGGTAATTACAAAGCTAGGCAGTGCTATTAGCCCACCTAAGGAGGAACAGACGTGGTCTGTTTCATCCTTTCAGTGCCAATCTCATAAATCAACAATAGTCTGCATATCTTATAGAAAACACAACTTTCGCAGCTTCGATTTGGAACTTCAAATACTTTTCTGAATCATCAGTCAATTCATGGTTGCTGATGGCTCTGTAATATGAACCTGACTATTTCTGCTTTTTCCATAGGCTGAGATTAAGTAGAGAAACTCTTGGATTCAACAGCCTGGACTATCCGCCAAAGATTCTTGTCATTTGAGCTAAAACTATGTTCCAAAATGAATTTACATTTTCCATTTATTCGTGATTATTCTTTCTAAATGAAGTATCAAATTAAGAAACCATAATTAAAAAATTTTAAGCCCCTGTTTGGCCCCATTATTTGAGTTTATGATGGGAGGAATAGTGTCTTTTTTGAAAAATGGATCGTTGTAAAAGAATGAAAAGTTTTCGATTTGTGTGTAACATTATTTTATTGAAGATTGTATGGTTGAAAATAGGAGAGAGAGAAATTCAAATTAAATTGAAGAGTTTCAAAGAGGGTCAAACGGGGTATAAGACATTAATTAGACCAGCTATATTTTATTATATTAAATGTTTGGGCCATTAAAAGGAATGCTTGTAACATGCACAGAACAGAAAGGAAGATGTTAACATGGAATTGCTACCATTCTAGAACAGAACATTTAGAAATAGAAAACGAGGATATAAGCCAATTAGTGGATGCTGTACTAGTTAAGGATAAATTAAGGGAATTACATATTAGGCTGTAGGGCATATCTTGAATACATCTAAAGAAACTCCCACCTACAAGGGCTATGCGATTCTCATAGATGGGGAGAAGTAGGTCAAATGACCTTCTCTGAGGTGGTTGCAAAAAGATCGAATTTTTGCATCTAGATCAAAAGGAATGGTGAAAATTACCTAAGTCCACTGAAAATATGGTTTTGCCAGTTGACGCATAGTTAAAGGTGTTGGTTAGCTACTATCAAGGGTGTTGTATAGACCCCCTGATTTGATTAAACAACATATCATTATCTGAAAAAATTGCTAATATTGATTCTTTGATAATCAAAATGAATTGATTCATTCAGGCCCTTTCGCCTACAATTATTGTGTGAAAATGAGTTTTAGAATAGTGAATTTTTGGAGAATGTGTGGTTAAAAATTAGAAAAATATTTGGATTTACGCACAAAATATTTTATTGTGAGAATGTGTGGTTGAAAATGAGTTTGAGGAAAATTGAAATAATGGTAGACAAACAGGGCTCAATAACTTAAGTATAATTCAGTTATCATATTTATTCCACATGATATAAGGAGGGTAGATAAAAACTTTACTAATCAATTGAGTATGATTTAAGAGTCATATGCATAATGCCTTATTAGAAAACAGCCAAAGGTGGTCAATCTAAAGTTATAGAAAGAAAAATGAGACAGAAGTATTTGCTTTAAATTTATAGAGAGATAACTAACCTTGTATAAAGTACTATGAAATTCTCTTTCTGTGATTTTACCTCCTAAGAAACTACCCACAAACTCTATTTAGATAGGATTTCAAAGACACTCCATCTAGATGCGTAAATGCAAACACATGAATGTATATTCAAGAATATGAAAGCAATGAACATGTAAGTATGACAGTACGTGAACTGTTACTAGGACCTAATGGAAACATGAATGTAAATTTATGCGAATAATTCTCTACCAGTCATATGATATAGATACAGATGGTACACCATTGAAAAAAGCTTCCCGAGCACCAGCTACCGTCCCTGAATATAACCTGCATTTGCAATAAGATGTCCAGTCAAAAGATGCACAAGCATAGATAAGTGACTGTGATCAATAAATGAATACTAATCTGTTTGCAAATAAGCTTGTGGTATTATTATTATATATATCCACAAATATGAAGCCAAATCTAGTTTAGGTTACTAACACATGATAACCACAGTTACTACCCATATTGATGCCACTAATCACCTGCAAATCAGAGATAAAGAAGTACGTAAGCAATTCTTTCATACTAAAAGCACATGAAAAGATCTGTAATGAGAGCACTATATTGTTTGAAAGATTTAAGTGAAAAAGGATAGTAGCCAATAAATTGTTGCTCTTTAAACTGCACAAACAAATTGGCAAAGAAATTGCTATTCAACGTCCACCTCTGTTTCGGCCCATATAAGGATGACGAAAAGTATATACTATATAGTATAAACATCTCCATTATGAATATTTACCAGATCAGGTATTGAAGGGAAGAGCGCTTTTGAAATTCCCAAAGATGTACAGTCAGCGGGAGTTCCTGCAAAAAAATATGGGAAGATAAGTAAAGCAGAAACAAATGCAAAAAGCATGGCAGGAAATGGATAGCAGATTAGAAAAGAATGTGGCAAAGGACATTTGTATCCAGCATTAGCATTATCTGATTAACATTATGTTGGAAACAGTATCATCCCTCCACCTCAAATGATAGGGATAAACTTGATAAAAATGTGACAGGAAAGAATATTCTTATACATAATCATGAGTGAAGTATAGAATCACAGTAAGTAAAATTTGCTGTCTTAACAAGTCAGTCATGCCCTTATTAGTTACTATTGAGCCATGAAGCGAGAAGGCAACATATGGAACTATCATGCACTATAATGTCAACCAAATAAAGCAAAGAATGCTTTTACATCTAAAAGAAATAAAAGGAATAGAAGACCTATGAAAAGGTCTTGCAAAAGAAATACTTTACATCTTTTCTAAGCACTGCTCTACCAAAAGAAGAGAATATTTGGAGTTTCTCTACATCAAGATGGCTTAGAAAAAATCATACAAGGCGTTTTCTTTATTTTTTTGAAGATTTTCTATCATCAATAAGATCCAAGAGATGCAAATGACAGAAGCTGACCAGAAACTGCAAATGAAGTAGCTCCACTGATTTCCACCGGCTTAACTGAAACAGCACTTCGCCAAGTAATGCTATGACTAACAGCCGACTTTTCGCTGGGAATCATAAAACAGAAAAAGCGTAAAGAAATAACATGAGACATCATTCAAGGCATTCTCCAAAATAAAATATGGATGTCGAAATTTGAGATCACTTCTTATAAACCAGACTATCATCCAAAGAAATAAGCACAATGCTTTTGCACATATAACTATAGTATTTCAAAAATATAGCTTTTAGGCCGTAGAAACATGGATAAACACAAGAGAACTCTAAGGCTCCCAATAAAGCAACTAAGCTACATAATTTACATTTAACCAGAAATTTAAATTATTTAATGCAAAATTAGACAGATGAATATAAAAATACACTAGACTCATATTGTTAATGTACATATACATACGAGTCAGGGGCACAGACAAGGATATTAAAGCGGTTAAAGGAGAGGAGGACATGGACGAGAGCACGCAACCCTGGGGCATCGATTCCATCGTCGTTAGTCACCATCACCGTCGGCCGATCGCCGGAGAGCATTACGCCATTTTTCTCCATTTTCCTTTCAAAATGAAACTTCTTTTTTGCTGAAAAGCAATTCAAGCCCCTTTTACAATTTATGTTAATACATTTTACACGTTGTATCAAATCAAAAGCTACTAAAAATGTTATTTTCAATTTCCACAGATTCAATAAAAATCGCAACAAGTAGCATAAGGTGTCGTGGTGTAGTTGGTTATCACGTCAGTCTAACACACTGAAGGTCTCCGGTTCGAGTCCGGGCGACGCCATTTTTTCCTGCTTATTTTTTAAAATGAAATTTCCAGATTAAGAAATTATTTTATTTTACTAAGCAATTATTACCATTTTTACTTTCTCGAACTATTTGAGGATGATCATTTTTGTAGCATTTAAAAGTAGTTTCGGGGTTCAAAAAAACGTATTTTCATCGTAATTAAAAGTTAATGAAATTTCTCTAACCAAAAATTTCAGAAAATATTGAAAATTAAGAATACATTAAAGTGTTACAATTCTGATTTAAATTTTACAACTTGACATACAAACACGTGAAATTTCAATTAAAAAATGAACGAGAAACGGTTTGTATATATCATTCTGCTTAGGGTACAAAAAATTATATTATGTCTGCATTCTATACATATTTCGTTTTTAACAGTACCTTCTAATTTTTGTTAATAATTTATTAGATGATTGGTTCACTTCTAAGGACCTGTTTGGTATCTTCTCTGTCTCTCATTCCCCCTCTTCACTTCTCTTTGACAGTGACATTGGTGTCTTTTAAATAATGAATTACCATTGCTTTTATGTGTCAATTTTGGAGCTGGGCGAGGGAAAATTTCTGCTGCATCTATCAGGTAAAACGATTCGTGAGTTTCACAACAACAAAAAATCAATTTTCAAGGCATTTTCCGGAACTATTGATTTTAAATTGCTTCGGGAATAATTGATATTGCATTCCTTTCCAACGCTGCTTTTGGAGTTGATTAGTCAACTCGATAAAGTTTTTCCTATACATGGCTTAGTTTCTGTTTTGACTACTTGGGGCTGGCATAACTTCAATCTTTTGTTGTGTTCCTATTGTTAACCAGCCTTTCCTAGTTCTTGAAAATGTGTTAGGAGTATGATTCAAATATGAGTCTTTTAAAGAAACGTATTTGACTTAGACTAAGATAATATTAATTTAGGGCTTCAAGGAAATTAAGTTGAATAAGGAAACAAAATCTTATTGAAATTGAATCTCCTAATTGTAGTATATTTTAATGCGTTTTAGGATTCTTCTAGTGTTGACCCATAAATACAAGGATCCTCTAATCAATTTGTAGAGATTGACATAGAAACAGTATTGCTAGTATGTCTTGTATTCTCCATATTGTTGATTCAATAAATATCGTTCCTCTACGTTAATCATTTTGTTCCTCTTTACAATTTAAACTTTGTTTCGTGGTGTGATCTTATTTACTTCAATATTGTCATATAATCTCGTTCCTTAAAATTCGATTTGGAATCAACGTGTATTATTGGAGCTTTCGTCCCCCAACAAGTGGTATTAGAGCTAGACTGTTGATTTTCTGTGAATTGATTGAGATTTTTTCCGAGATGGTTGGGTTGAAGTATGATATACCGCAATTAGATCGCAATACAAAGTTCTCGTTGTGATAAGTAAAGATGAGAGTTATTCTGACACAATTGGATTTGGACAATGCGTTGTTAGGTTTTGAGAAAATGCCAGCTGATTAGACAATGGAGGAGAAACAACGGAAGGATCGAAAGGTTGTGTCGTTGATTTATCTTCATCTATCTAACAACATTCCGTAGGATGTCTTGAAGGAGAAATGGCGACTGTTTTGTGGTTGAGGTTGGAGCAACTGTGTATGACTAAGAGTCTTAAAAGTAAACTGGCTTTTAAGCAGAAGCCGTATTCATATCGCACGGTAGAAGGATAGTCGTTGGAAGACCATGCTGCCGTGCTCAAGGAAATAGTTGAATATCTGGAAACGTTGGAGGTTAAGTATGATGAAGAGGACCTTGCTTTGATCATGTTGTGTTCGCTGTCTGAGACTTATGCGTCGTTTCGAGATACTATCTTGTATAGTCGAGATACTTTGACTATAGAAGATATCTAGATGCTTTGCACTCAAAGGNGCAAAAAAGTGATATTGACCGTAGTATTTGATGTGGAGTCTAAGCTTGACGAGGAGTGGATTCTTGATTCAGCATATTCATACTATATGTGTTTCAGTATGAATTTATTTCAGACATATGAGACTGTTCAGCAAGGTGGAGTTGTAATGAAAAACAATCAATCTCGTTGTATTGCTGGGATCAATCAAGTCAGATTGAAGCTGCGGGATAAAACATTTAGAACAATTGATCATGTTCAACATATTCCTGACCTGAAAAGGAATCCCATTTCTCTGAGTATTTTGGATGTAAAAGGGTATAAATTCTCTGGAGAAGGTGGAGTCTTGAATGTCCGAAAGGGAGTCCGAGTTATACTTGAGGGATGGAGAAGATCCCAATTGTCCATTTTGCAGGGGATTGTAGCACCGGTTAGGAGACATTTGGACAAGTTTAGTATCGTGGTGGAAGTTCAATTTGGTACAGTACCTCTTGTGTTGGGCTTTAAGTCAATTCAGAACACTGCTAAGGAGAGCATCGGTGATTCCACTTTACCACTAATTTTCAGCGGGTACACTGTGATCAATTACCGGGATAGGACTCAACGAGCATAGGTATGATGGTGTTAGTAATGTTTGGAATGCTTTTAGGGATGTTGAAGGCGACAGTTTTAGCAAGGACCTTCTGATTAAGCATCTGTTTGGTTTTTGCTACAGGGTGTGCTTCGACTCTGTGTGATCAACATTAATTCCTTGGTGGAATTGGGAGCCCTGGGGATTGGGTTTAGGTATTGATTGTGGAAGCCGGGTAGAGGACAAGTGTTTGGTCTATTTGGAGTGGTTACAGTGTTGAGGAGATTCGGCCAGTTAATTTTGATGCAAATAGATTTGAAATCTAGGAGTTTTGTTCGTCATGTTGTCCCTTCTGCTCCTTCATCTCATCTTTCAGTGGATAGGTTGGTATGTTCGCCCCTACCAGCTCCTTGGTAGAGCTTATTTATGATTTCGTGCCGAACCTGGTAAACGAACAAATAGGTGGTACCTGAACGCTTACGCTTACTGCTCTTCTCAAGTTCACCTCTTTTCTTGGCTGCCCTGAGGCGTTGCACTGAAATTTGAGTTAAGGTGGAGATTGTTAGAAGTATAACTCGAATAGGAGTATTTTGAAGAGGCGTATTCGACTTGGACTAAGAAAATATTAACTTAGGGCTTCAAGGAAATTAAATTGAATGATGAAACAAAATCCTGTTAAAAATCCTGTTAAAATTAAGTCTCCTAATTGTAATATATTTTCTTGCCTTTTTGAATCTTCAGGGGTTGGCTTATAAATACAAGGCCCATCTGGTCAATTCGTAGAGAGTAACATAGAAGCAGTATTGCTAGTCTGTTATGTATTCTCCATATTGTTGATTCAATAAACACCGTCCCTCTGTTTTAATCCTTTTGTTCCTCTTTACAATTTAAACCTTATTTCATTGTGTGATCTTGTTTATTTATTGTCATATAATCTCATTCCTTAAAATCCGATTTGCAATCAACGTGTGTTATTGGAGTTTCCGCGCCCAACGGAATGATTTTGACATTGACTGGAGAAGGCCATAGGGGATGGAAAGTGAGTTGAGACGACATGTTAGAGCCAGAGTAGAATAGTAGCCTAGTGGTTTTAGGCAACAAATTTTGTCAATTTTCACCTGTGAACACTTTGTGTAGCTTTCCATAATGTACATATTTTCATTATTTTCTCCGATTTTTGCTGAGAGAATTTAATTACAAATTAATCACATTTTTTAGGGAATGAGAAAATGATGTCCTCCCTCCCTCGCCCAAACATGACTTTACCACAACCTGGTTTAGAACCTACATTTTTCCATATCATCTTGACTCGTTTTCTATGTCAAACATGCCTATAACTAAAAGTGAGTTTGGCTCGTTTCTGCATGAAAAACTATATTACTCGTGTAATTCCGACACAGTTTACTAGAACGAAATACCCCATTGCATCAAATTCACTTTTGTTTTTTGTTTGTTTTGTCTTCATTGGTAACTAATGTTAGTATGGCTGTGGGTTCTAACAATCAACTACAATATTTTGTCTAAGAATATTGACTGTTCATTATTTATACGAAGTCGTGTTGATTTTAGGAATGGCAATAGGACGGATATGAGACAGGTTGACCATTCTCACTCACTTCCCATCGAGTATTTTCATTACCTTATCTTGTCCCCATACCCGATTAAAGCAGGATAATGGCGGGTTCCTGCTCCATTTATCGCCCCGTTTATTTATTTATTTAATTTTTTGCTTTTATTTTTTTATATCCTTGGTTAGTAAATATTATTACTTTTTTTAAAAAATTTATTAAGAACTACTCGTGTTCTTTCTAAAAATGATGATTACTTTTGTCTGATAAAAAACTTAAACTTGAAATTAACTTTAAACGAGGCAACAACTATGTTTCTCGTACCCGCTTCGAGAAAATGACCCCCTCCCTATTTATTCGGTTAGGTAGGTGATCCCCAACTCATTTGGGACGAGGCCCGTGGAAATCAATTTGAACAAAATTTTTGCCATCCCTAGTTGATTTAATCAATATACCTAGTTATTAAAGGAAAAAAAAACGACTTTGAAAAAAGTAATGAAGCAATTTAGAAATTTTATCTCAAGATTATTAGATATAATATCTACGTAGAGTNAACTTACAGTAATCAAATGGAAGTAAACAGACTTTCCCTCCAGTATGCTTTTATAGATGCTTTGCATGTACTTAATCAATCTTCTGAATCAAGTAAAGGTTTAAAATATTTTTGAAATCATTTGGGTCCACAACTGCTTCCGCAAAAGGTTTTCCAATTAAGGTTGCATTTCTCACTCTAGAGAACTAACCGTGTTTCCACAGACGCTATCTCACAATATCTAGAGTCTCTGTTTTCACCTCTATCAAAACTCTTTTCAGAATCAAGTTCTTACTCGGAACGAAATTTTAAAAGATAACTCACACACAAGATGCTACAATTTTGTTAGAAAACTGTCTTTTTTTCCCTAAACCATTCATCAAAGACGGGTACTTTGGCATGGCTAACATCCTTTCAAAATCAATGTTTGAAAATCTTTTAAAATCTCTATCTGTACTGCCGAGGAATAATGAGAAATTTGACGAAATCCTTTTATGAAGGATTTGTTGAACATAACAAACTTTACTTTGATATTCATAAATTGAAATAATACATGCTTGCAATCTATATTTACATACATTTGGTACTCACCTTATAAAGTTTAGAACTCCATAAGTGATTACCTTATTATACGCTTTACTATCTTCAAGCTATCTAATATTTTTCTGAATACAAGTGGTGTATACAGATTACAAAAGATATATCTCTAAGATGTGTTTCCTCCGAGTGTTTAAGAGATAAGTTATTTCGAGATCTCTTCCTTCTTCCTCCTTGCCTCCTTTTATAGAAGCCTCTGGGAATCTTATATTGACAGGTGTTTTCCTCCTTTCTTTGTTGGGTAGCTAGGCCATCTTATTTCCACCGATTTTTTCATTATCTTCTTGTTAAGTGGACCTCTCCTTTTGAAATTATATGCCTTATTTTTTGGGTTTATCTGCCCACTTGTGACAAATGGTGGGGAGTAGTTACAATTATGGAGACTTTTCTTGCACTATCTTCTGTCTTTTAGTAGCCACTGTTTTTCTTTAATAGATTTTTTTATTAAAGTAGTGATAAATGGCTACTTTTGTCACCATCACTTTTCCATTTTCGAATCAAAGAATTCTGGAGGGAATTCTCCACTATTAAGAGATGCTTAACTCATATATTCAACAACACAGTATTCACAATGGTGATCACTGTAGTTCCAAAGTAATTTGCATAGTTCTTTAGCCATATCTTCTGATCTATGCACTTGGTTAGAAATAACCTTGGTGGTCATCCTTGCATTGGAATAGATAATATGATCTTCAGATGGATAAGCCCATATTTTTTCTTTCTCAGTAATTATCTGAATTACATGTTCAAATATCTCTTTGTACCATTTCGCTCTTCTG
>NW_019244304.1:0-86069 GCF_002742605.1 Olea europaea var. sylvestris | reverse complement strand
GGTAAATAGGGATAACTAGGTTTTTTATGTTTTTCAACATTTTTCAAAAATGCTTCTATTATACTTTCTTCATCTAATATATTTATCATATTTTTTGGTTCGTAACATGACTCTGATACCATTTCTTCAGAGTGTGCAGCGGAGGGGTTTAGATTTTTGAACCAATTAAAATCTTCATAAGTAGTTAAAATATCACAATAGAATTTATAAAATTCACTATTTTCTATTATAACTTTTTCTTCAATAATTATATTTAGTTTTCTAATTCTTCTTCTTCTTAAGTTAAGAATTAGTTTATATATATCATTTTCTATTTTGATTGTACTATTATCTATAGAAATATTTTTAATTTTTAATTTTGGATCTAAATATTCTGTAAAGAATCCTTTCAGATATTTTTCTAAATAATTTAATTCATTTTCTGTTCCGTTTTTTAGATCAATAAAATTTTGTATAATACTTGGGGTTAAATTTATTAAAGATTTTTTATCTATATTTATTTGAGGACCTAATTGAAGGTAATTATACATTGTAGTGACTTTGGTTGCAATTTCACAATAAGGGGTATTTTTGGAAAAGTTATTCTTTAAAGGCTATTTTTCAAATGTTTATATTTTTTGGTCTAATCTTACAAAACTCCCTTTTATTTAGGCTATCTAGAGGTATTTCCTCTTAGGCCCTGTTTGGTAGTGCTTTTTCACCCCGAAAAATTTTATTTTTTGTCCATTATTTCACTATTACAGTCGTCATTTTTTATTTCTTCACTCACATGTGACCCCCACTTTTCTCCATAACAGTCAAAAAATTAATTCTCAAAATCACTATTAAATGGGTCTTTATTTTGAACGAGCATGTTTGGGTAAGCTTACATAGTCTACATATAAATAAGTTTAATTTATTATATATACTGTTAAACTAATTAATATTTTGTTAATCAAAATTGCATTTATATAGGTAAGATTTGCAACGCCTTTTTAATGTGCATAGTTCAATTAAGTTGATTAGGGTAATTGACGCAAAACGTTCCTACCTTTCAAGTTTATTGTGGAAAACGTTTCTACCTTTCATTTTTTGACATTTTTGCCCCTATTTTCACATTTCTTTGCGCTGAACGTCCTTTTTACCAATTTTTGACATAAAATGACTAAAATACCCTCTTATTTAAATAAAACAAAAAAGAAAAGAAAAGAAGAAGAAAAATAAGTTGCAACTAAGGGCCTAAACTTTTAAAAATGCAAACCCATCCCCCCCAGCCAAATATAACTTCATCTTCTTCCCAAACATCACACCCACTCCGCTGCCGCCCTCCACCTTACCAACCACAGCCTAAAACGTTCATTTTCAGGGTGCCTGCCCAATCCGTCAATGAAAACGATGCCCCGGAGGAGGTCAAACACAAAGAGGAACATTATTGGCATTCCACAAGACCACAACCCTAAATTGCATCATTCATTCTAAAAATTCAAAATCTTAAGAAAAAATTGCTCTGAATTTATTCTTCTTGGCGATTCTTTTTTGGCCTCATCGACTATTGCCAGTTCAGGAGGCCCATTCACAAGGCTCAAATCTGGCTCTGAGCGTGTCTCTGTTTCCATTGATATCTACAATCAAGGATTCGCGTGTCGTCAAATTCCATCTCTTTTACAGTTTTGCTTAGATCTGCCATTATTTTTTAGTTTCCTACTATAGATTTTTTTTTCTTAATTGTTTGATTTGGAATTTGGATTGATTCTGTGTTTTATAGTTGACAAATTTGATTGTGATTATTGGATTCAGAGTTTTGTTGTTTAATTAAATTTTATTCCTTTTATGATAATTAATGACTTAGTGGGAGAAATTGAGCTCCTGTAAATGCCTTACGAGCAATTGACCTGTCTTTATTTTTATTGATCTTAATTTAGATTTTTTGATTTGTTGCATGAGTTTTGATTTGGAAGTTGGATTTATTTTGTGTTATGTAAGTTGATCGAACTGGCATCTCCCAGTTTGCAAACTCAAATCCGACTGATTGTCCAAAACCTGCTCAAAAGGCAGCCTAAAAATGATGTTTCAGGCGGTGGTTGGTGAGGTGGACGGCGGCTGTATTGTGGGGGTGATGTTTGGGAAGAAGATGAAGTTATATTTAGGGGGGTTTTTTGCATTTTTAAAAGTTTAGGCTTATAGTTGCAATTTATTTTTATTTTTCTTTTCTTTTCTTTTTTGTTTTATTTAAATAGAAGGGTATCTTAGTCATTTTATGTCAAAAATTGGTAAAAAGGACGTTCAGTGCAAAGAAATTTGAAAATAGGGGTAAAAATGTCAAAAAATGAAAGATAGGGACTTTTTCCACAATAAACTTGAAAGGTAGGGACGTTTTGTGCCAATTACCCAAGTTGATTATTTCCAACATTTTGTATATGTCATGTGAAATAAAAATGTTCATTGATACATAACAAACTTTATTCCGGATAAAGATTAGGCATGTTATCGACAAAAGTTATTAAGATAAGATTATAGTCCTAAAGAAACTTATATTCTGATATGATTTTCAATAATGGAAGTTTCTATCGCAACTCTTATCCATGTGTTATCATTTCTTCAAAAAGTGATCGATTATAGTCCGGCACATTGCTTCAATAGCTCAATTTGTTGCATGAGTTTTGATTTGGAAGTTGGATTTATTTTGTGTTATGTAAGTTGATCGAACTGGCATCTCCCAGTTTGCAAATTCAAATCCGACTGATTGTCCAAAACCTGCTCAAAAGGCAGCCTAAAAATGATGTTTCAGGCGGTGGTTGGTGAGGTGGACGGCGGCTGTATTGTGGGGGTGATGTTTGGGAAGAAGATGAAGTTATATTTAGGGGGGGTTTTTGCATTTTTAAAAGTTTAGGCTTATAGTTGCAATTTATTTTTATTTTTCTTTTCTTTTCTTTTTTGTTTTATTTAAATAGAAGGGTATTTTAGTCATTTTATGTCAAAAATTGGTAAAAAGGACGTTCAGTGCAAAGAAATTTGAAAATAGGGGCAAAAATGTCAAAAAATGAAAGATAGAGACTTTTTCCACAATAGACTTGAAAGGTAGGGACGTTTTGTGCCAATTACCCAAGTTGATTATTTCCAACATTTTGTATATGTCATGTGAAATAAAAATGTTCATTGATACATAACAAACTTTATTCCGGATAAAGATTAGGCATGTTATCGACAAAAGTTATTAAGATAAGATTATAGTCCTAAAGAAACTTATATTCTGATATGATTTTCAATAATGGAAGTTTCTATCGCAACTCTTATCCATGTGTTATCATTTCTTCAAAAAGTGATCGATTATAGTCCGGCACATTGCTTCAATAGCTCAATCTAAGAAACAAGAAGCTCTAATTTTTGCCTTTGTTTGGCATCCTTTAGAATTTTAATACATTTTTCTATCTCTTCTTTTCAACCACATATTTTTCAATAAAATTATATTACATGTAAATAGAAAAATTTTCATTCATTTTTAACCACATATTCTTCCAAAAAATACTATTTTCATAATATATTTTACCAAAATTTATCTTTATAATGGATATCGAACAAGGACTTAATGCCTTGTTCTCTAAAACCAAGCTAGTGTAATGTCCACTTTGCAACTCCTATGGTCCTATTACATTTGTCTTTACAATATTTCTATGTTTAGTACATTCTGGATATAACACCCCCATTCTTATTTAAAGACCAAGCCCTTATTTGATGCCCATTAATTTCAACATATATGTTTCTTTTGCTTCTTTTTAACTAAATATTTTTCAATGAAATAATATTACATGTTGATCGATTTTTTTTATTTTTTAACTACACATTCTTCATCAATCATACTATTCCAAAATACATTCTACACCTCTATAAATACATTTTGTAACAGAGTAATTCTATTTGGCTTCACTGGAGTTCCAAATCCAGTTTAGGTGGCGGTAATGTGACATTAAAATAATAAGTGAAATTAGATTACTTATTTAATTTCACATTTTATTTAATCTATCATCTAATGACATCTAAATTAGGGATGCAATCTCAGTGAAGTTACATAATATTATTTTTTGGGAATAATAATTTGATGGAGAATGTATAGTTAAAAAATAAGAAAAAATTTTAAATTTGTATGTGATATTATTTTATTGAAAAATGTGTGATTGAAATTAAAATATAGGAAAATGTATCTTTTGAAAATAATGGGAGCAAACAAGTAGTAAGTAAAAGTTACTTTCATAAGTAAACAATTCCAGTCCCTGTTTGATTTTGTTAAAAATGATAATTTTAGAAAATTTTGAAAAAAATTGTGAAATTCATGGTTAAAAAGTTAATAAAAATTAAAAGTTAACTTAAGAGCTCGTTTGGAGAGTATTTTTTTTTAAAAAAATTTAATTTTTTGACCTTTATTTTACTATTTTAATCATTATATTTGATTTTTTTATTAGAACAGGTGGCTCACTTTTTCTCATGAAGCCTATGGACTTTTTTTATTTTCAAAATTACACGTGTATAGTACGTATTTAGTTGAGGAGTGCTATTCCCTTCCTCCGCCACTCACTCCTCCGAGCACCACCCGTGGCAGCCGCCTACTACATGGAGGTTTCGATTCGTCATCGTATCTTTAATTCTTCTACCTTAACCCCAGCTTGGTTGTCCAGAACACGATTTAACCTCTCTCAACCGGTTCTTCTCCCCGCTCGCCTTCGTAAGTCGCATCTCCTCCGAACCCTCTTTCCAATAATGGACTCTCGCTCTCACTTTACAATCCCTCACGCCTTCGATGCTAATGGGTCTCCTTCGATGACGAAAGAACTGGGTAATTGTCTTTATTTTTATTGATCTTAATTTAAATTTTTTGATTTGTTGCATGAGTTTTGATTTGGAAGTTGGATTTATTTTGTGTTATGTAAGTTGATCGAACTGGCATCTCCCAGTTTGCAAATTCAAATCCGACTGATTGTCCAAAACCTGCTCAAAAGGCAGCCTAAAAATGATGTTTCAGGCGGTGGTTGGTGAGGTGGACGGCGGCTGTATTGTGGGGGTGATGTTTGGGAAGAAGATGAAGTTATATTTAGGGGGGTTTTTTGCATTTTTAAAAGTTTAGGCTTATAGTTGCAATTTATTTTTATTTTTCTTTTCTTTTCTTTTTTGTTTTATTTAAATAGAAGGGTATTTTAGTCATTTTATGTCAAAAATTGGTAAAAAGGACGTTCAGTGCAAAGAAATTTGAAAATAGGGGCAAAAATGTCAAAAAATGAAAGATAGAGACTTTTTCCACAATAGACTTGAAAGGTAGGGACGTTTTGTGCCAATTACCCAAGTTGATTATTTCCAACATTTTGTATATGTCATGTGAAATAAAAATGTTCATTGATACATAACAAACTTTATTCCGGATAAAGATTAGGCATGTTATCGACAAAAGTTATTAAGATAAGATTATAGTCCTAAAGAAACTTATATTCTGATATGATTTTCAATAATGGAAGTTTCTATCGCAACTCTTATCCATGTGTTATCATTTCTTCAAAAAGTGATCGATTATAGTCCGGCACATTGCTTCAATAGCTCAATCTAAGAAACAAGAAGCTCTAATTTTTGCCTTTGTTTGGCATCCTTTAGAATTTTAATACATTTTTCTATCTCTTCTTTTCAACCACATATTCTTCAATAAAATTATATTACATGTAAATAGAAAAATTTTCATTCATTTTTAACCACATATTCTTCCAAAAAATACTATTTTCATAATATATTTTACCAAAATTTATCTTTATAATGGATATCGAACAAGGACTTAATGCCTTGTTCTCTAAAACCAAGCTAGTGTAATGTCCACTTTGCAACTCCTATGGTCCTATTACATTTGTCTTTACAATATTTCTATGTTTAGTACATTCTGGATATAACACCCCCCATTCTTATTTAAAGACCAAGCCCTTATTTGATGCCCATTAATTTCAACATATATGTTTCTTTTGCTTCTTTTTAACTAAATATTTTTCAATGAAATAATATTACACGTTGATCGATTTTTTTTATTTTTTAACTACACATTCTTCATCAATCATACTATTCCAAAATACATTCTACACCTCTATAAATACATTTTGTAACAGAGTAATTCTATTTGGCTTCACTGGAGTTCCAAATCCAGTTTAGGTGGCGGTAATGTGACATTAAAATAATAAGTGAAATTAGATTACTTATTTAATTTCACATTTTATTTAATCTATCATCTAATGACATCTAAATTAGGGATGCAATCTCAGTGAAGTTACATAATATTATTCTTTGGGAATAATAATTTGATGGAGAATGTATAGTTAAAAAATAAAAAAAAATTTTAAATTTGTGTGTGATATTATTTTATGAAAAATGTGTGATTGAAATTAAAATATAGGAAAATGTATCTTTTGAAAATAATGGGAGCAAACAAGGAGTAAGTAAAAGTTACTTTCATAAGTAAACAATTCCAGTCCCTGTTTGATTTTGTTAAAAATGATAATTTTAGAAAATTTTGAAAAAAATTGTGAAATTCATGGTTAAAAAGTTAATAAAAATTAAAAGTTAACTTAAGAGCTCGTTTGGAGAGTATTTTTCTTCAAAAAAAATTAATTTTTTGACCATTATTTCACTATTCTAATCATCATATTTGATTTTCTTTTAAGAATAGGTGGCTCACATAAAAAAAAAGTCAATTCCCATAAACCCTATGGACTTTTTTAATTTTCAAAATTGCACACGTGTATAGTACGTATTTAGTTGAGGAGTGCTATTCCCTTCCTCCGCCACTCACTCCTCCGAGCACCACCCGTGGCAGCCGCCTACTACATGGAGGTTTCGATTCGTCATCGTATCTTTAATTCTTCTACCTTAACCCCAGCTTGGTTGTCCAGAACACGATTTAACCTCTCTCAACCGGTTCTTCTCCCCGCTCGCCTTCGTAAGTCGCATCTCCTCCGAACCCTCTTTCCAATAATGGACTCTCGCTCTCACTTTACAATCCCTCACGCCTTCGATGCTAATGGGTCTCCTTCGATGACGAAAGAACTGGGTAATTACTTGTCTAAGTTTAATATTTTTGGCGTATCTTTTGTTTTGTGATTTTTGTTAGGACCAGTTTGGGTAAAAGTAGAACATACCCTTAAAACCGGGATGCCCGAACCCTACTGGCTATAAATGTATTAATCATTTTTTAGCTTAGCCATCTCGGATACAATTAGTATATGGTGGCCATGGACATAGGGGTGGAATGTAATGACTCCTATTGTATCCTACATCACTAAGCTAAAGCTCGATTTATGGGGTTTATACCCTCCCTAAACAAGTCCGTTGCGTTTTACAGTATTACTTGATCGATTTTTTATTTTTTGATTTTTGATTTTTTTTTTTTTTTTTGGTGGTGATATTATTCTTTGGGAGATATAGGTGGAAGAGTTGGAGAAGTGAAGAGGGTTACGAAGGAGACGAATGTGCACGTGGAGATTAATCTGGATGGTAATGCCGTGGCT
Organism: Olea europaea var. sylvestris; assembly: GCF_002742605.1. Classification (NCBI taxonomy): domain Eukaryota; kingdom Viridiplantae; phylum Streptophyta; class Magnoliopsida; order Lamiales; family Oleaceae; genus Olea; species Olea europaea. The sequence continues at coordinate 78,564 of NW_019244304.1, read as the reverse complement.
GAAAATAATACAGGGATACCATTTCTGGACCACATGTTGGATGTGAGTTTTGTTTCTGTTTCAGTGATTAGTTATGTAAATATTTTGTCAGAAAGATTTGTGTTGAAGGAAGAAACTTTTGGTTTTATACAGTAATATGTCTGCTATGAATATAATTTGCTAAAAGTCGATGTCAATTTCAATTAGTCTAGCAATGAATCGAAACAGAGTGGAGAAAAAGGAATCATGTGGTTGATCACAAGTTTAGTGGGACTGGGCTTATTTTTGTATAGTAGCGAATAAAATGCTGCGGGTGTTAATTTTATTCTGGGACTATCAATCTGCTTTTATGCTAATAGTTTGATTTTCTTTATGTTTCTTCAGCAACTTGCTTCGCATGGATTGTTTGATGTGCATGTGAAGGCTACTGGGGACACTCACATTGATGATCATCATACCAATGAAGATGTTGCCCTCGCCATTGGAACGGTGAGTTTGGAATAAGTTTACCAGTTCTTTATTACAAAATTTATTGTTCGTCCAACAAATGTTTAGATATCACATTGACCTTATGTGCTTATTTGTTAGATGGGATTGGTTAGTAGTGGATTCTATCAATGAAGAAAAAGAAGCTAATATCTTGTTCATCATGATGTGTAGTCCAGTCAATTATGGTGTGCCAAACATGTATATGTTCTTTGTTTCTGTGCTATGTGCTGTTTGTTCTGATATTTGTTATCGGCTTATGATTTATGGACAGGGCATGGGTTTGTAAGTCCGGCCCTTCATTAAACAAAAGTGTACATCTATATTGACCTTACAACCATTATGGATTTGTTCTTGGTTATTATCCAAAAAGCTACACTCAATTTTTTATTGATTTTTAACTTCTATGTTTGTACTTCTCCATGTCTCCGGAAGTCACACAATTGTTCTATCTATAGAGAGTGATTTCTGTAGGTTAAAGTATGCTTGTAATGTGTAATGAGCAGAGTAAAGTGATTTAAGTTTCTAGAAGCCTTCAACTAGTGTCTTTTACTTGAATACGTCGTTTCTTATTTTTTATCCCTAAAATTTTCAGCTGTATAAATTGAAAATGACAGCTCAGAATGATTGTCCATGCAGGCTTTGCTACAAGCCCTTGGTGATAGAAAAGGAATCAACCGGTTTGGAGACTTCTCAGCTCCACTTGACGAAGCACTAATACATGTTTCATTGGTATCGTACCAAACCTTCTATGAAGTAACTCTTCCGTCAGTTTTATTATTTTCCATCAAATTAAATTTTAAAAAAATGGTGTCTGCCCATGTGGACTTGGACAATGTACGGGATAACCTCTCGTTTCAGATGCATCCTTGAATTTTATTTAATCTCATTAAGTGAATATGGCGGATAACCTTTATGAGAAGGATACTGAACTCATTCAATCATTCTTGGATGCATAAAGGAGGCAGAAGTACTATGTATAACAAGATTAGATTACTCCCTTGACTGCCTGTTGTGGTTTTTATCCAAAGTTATGCTGTTGGTTTTAGTAATGAAAAGTTTAGATATTATGTTATCATTATATTCTTGTTGACCATATCATAGGATTTATCTGGAAGACCACATTTGGGTTATGATCTACACATACCGACAGAGAGAGTTGGTACATACGACACTCAGGTATTTTGAATTCAATGTTTACTTGATATTTGGGATGAATTTATTTGAGATTTTCTTAATATTTGCTAGCATGTTTGTATTTGTGCTAATTGTTCTGAAACTAGTGTAATCAGCCAAATTCGACACGCTTTTATTTTCACTTTTTTTGAATAGAACTATGCTAAGATTGTTTGACTACGACAATTTTTTGTTGTTTTTAGCTGGTGGAGCACTTCTTTCAGTCCTTGGTCAATACCTCTGGAATGACACTCCACATACGGCAAGTATGATTGTTCGACTCATTTCACATCTTCAGTGATGGTTAGGCATAGCGATGCTTTTTTGTTACTACTGATGGTAACAATTCTTTGACATGATTTCTTATGTTTACAGAAAAAGTGAATACACCTTTGATAATTTACTTATCTTTTACCTGAGTTGGACAGCTATCCCAATGTGGTCATTGCATAGCTCATACATATCAAAGAGATGTTTGTGTTTGGCCAAACTAAAAGTTAACTTATAAGTAAATAAGTTTTAAAATAATTAAAATTTTCTATTGATAAAAATTAAAAATGAGTAGATTACTACTTTAAACAGTAAGGTAAGAATTACTTGCAAAATGATTAACCTTCTTTTTTAACTAAAAGTAACTTATTCGAACATGTTTGGAAATTACTTCCTATTTAATGCTTACTGTCTGCTGGCATGTACTATGTAACAATCCAAATTTTTACCTTTCAAATCGTTATAAATGTACCGTAAGATAATACTTTCATAAACAATGTAAAACATAATATTTTTTGAACATGAAATTATTAAAATAAATAAAAAAAATAAAAAATAAAAATCATCAAAATCTTAAGCTTAAATCATTCTTCATTTTCATCCACACAAGCACAATTCACCTCCGATCGTCTCAAATCCGCCCTTTTTAGTTACCTATAAAATTTTTAACGTATACACGTGAGACATAAATCTCAGTAAATGAGTAATAACGAATTTGCATCTCATATTTAATTACGGAAAATCATAACATACATATGGAGACACGGGAATTAAAATCCGAACTTTGTGGCTATAATTCTCATGCGTAGCAATACTAAACTCCGATCCTCTGAATTTATACATATGGGGACACGGGAATTAAAATTTGAACTCCGTGGTTGTAATTCCCATGTGTAGCGCTACTAAACTCCTGTCCTTTGAACTTAGACATATAAGACCCTTATAATAATTATAACTTGGATTTCCTAATCATTATATTCATAACATAAAGTTTTGTAATTTAAATAATGAAAGAACAATTTGTATTACTACACTTACTTTTCACTTGACAATTCAAAAATGATAGAAGAAGTGATTGTTGGAGGGAGATCCTTGAGTCGCGTGTCGGATTGTGTGATTGTGTAAGTGTGTGACTATATTTAATAGGAAAAAGACGAGAAAAAGTAAAGGCGTTCAGACAAAGTGATAGAGATAGAAATGAATAGTGTAAATAATTGGTGAAGGATAGTCCAATGTTTGAGTTTAACTCCCATTTATAGTGCAAGGTCTTGGACCATGCATAGATTATTGAAAGGAAATGGCTAGATGTTATGTATATGATCAAAGCATAATTGGTGTATTGTCTTGAAAGTTGTCAAATCAATTCCTTTAATTATGTGATCAAATCAATTGACTTGACTTGAATCTTGGTATAGATAATGGGGCGGGGGGGGGTTAAAGAATTCCACTTTATTTTCAAATTCATTTTTGGGTTTCAGATTTAAATTGTATTAAAAAATTGATAAATATGTGTATTTAAGTAAGTAAATAAATAAATGAGGAAATAAGTGCAGTATTTTATACCTATGCTTCTTCAGGTCTCCTAACTCCCAATGAATACAGACAGTACTTGTAAAATGTTATTCAAACATGCTTAAAAGCACTTTATGACTTTCAAAAGTCTTTTCAAATGGCAAGCAATGAAGATTGAATGTAGATAGAAACTCGAAATCGTCCAAACAAGTTTCAAGATACTTGTTAGTATATACGTCTAAATCCTTCTCCTATTTGAAGCAAGAGAATGATGGATCGAAGATCAAGAATGAATAAAGTTTGTTTGAGCCCCATTTTTTGGAAAAAACGAATATTGTAATGGTGATTTTTTGAAAAGTGTAATTAAAACTAAGAAAAAATTTGGGATTAACGGGTAAATCATTTCAGTGAGAAAATGTATGATTAAAAATGAATTCAGAGAAAAATGAATTTTCAAAAAATGAACTAAAAGAAGGGCATGGAATCATATATTTTAAGCATCAGATTCGACATGGATTGAGACTTCTCCAAGGAGCAGACTCCGGAGGTCAAACGAAGCCAGGTGCTACTCAACACCATTTGAAACTAAAAGTTCAACTGCAATAATTTATATTCCGCAAAAAAAAAATTCATATATTTTTGTGGTACACAATAACACAGAAGTACTAGAGACCGACTGATTATACACTGATTAAATGAAAGTGGTCATCAACAAGTAGTCTGGTGGCACTTGATGCATTTAAACAAGTGAAGAAAGATACTCATTCTACAAAAGTTCTTCTGCTTTGTTTAAGTCGCTTAAGATTTCAGACTTAATCTCCTCTGGAAGGGTAGCAGATGGCCCTGCCTTCGAGTAGAAGCTGGCAAGAGATCTAATGGCCTTCTCGAGCACAACATATGATTCCTGCATCCAGGAGATCAAATGACATAAAATAACGATAATTAACTCAACGAGAGGTAAAACATTGATGTATCAATGCCCTCCTGTCATATTTAGTACTGCAGAATAATGGACAAGATTTTAACTCCTTTTCCTTCTTAGAAATGCCCACTATGAATCAGTTCAACCTATCAAACATGTCAACATTTTATGTTTGCTGTAAAAGATTTATCACGTCGTTTTTGTGCGGACAATTTGCAACACAAGCACATTCTCTTTTTGCTATTTTGTCTATTTACTTACTCCATTTGAGGTGTGGGTGTTTTTTGGGAAAATTTTCCAAGAAGGGTGGTTATATTATCACCACAATTTTTGCTTGTTGCTCCACTTCATAAACACACCATTTTGATGGATACGCCGATAAGGATGTCGCGTACAGGTTGGTTATAATGACGGTGCTTTAGACTAAGGCTGTGGAATATGGGGGAAAAGGGTTTTGGGGCGTGGTTGTGGAGGTGGTGGTGGAGGAGGAAGAGGTGGTGGGGCAGTGAGCGTTGACATGAAGGGGGGAAAGGAGATTGTTAGGGAAGATAACTGAGTGTTGGGAAAACAATAGTTCGAAACTGGGATTAATTTCTTCCTCCATTTCAACTGTGAAGCCAAATTCATGCTGCTGCCCTGTACAATTGATGTTTATAAAAAGATAAAGATAAATGGCTGTGGGGGAAGGGAAAAAAAAATGATTTATGTCAAATAAAAAAGTTCAAAAAGTGTGTTACTTATGTCATTTTACTTATGACCATTTTAGTTTAAAAAGGTGTGGTGTAACAAACGAAAACCGTGACAGCAATTTAGCCACCCGACAAAGAAAGAGTCAGGTATAATCCTTCAATTCACTTTTCTATCCTGTCCAACAAAGAGACAATAGAACGTTCTATTTAACACAAAGAGAGATAGTATAAGAACATGAATTTTAACTTATTTTTTCTTCTTTAATACTGTCAAAATATTATCCATTCACAAAAATGGCTGAATAATAGTGCAAATTCTCAAACTCTAGAAGACTCTCTTTTGAAGAACTGAAAACAATCAACGCCTTCATATATATTTTCCTGTTTTATTTGTATGTTAAGCATATGTCTGCAGCAAAATAAACCACCTATTCAACTTTTTGTAAAAGTCAGTCAAATGAATTTACCTCGTTGACAACTGTCTTTTGCCCTCTCCAACCATTCAGATATTCTCTAATCGACTCCTTTGCTGCATCAGCCGTTCGTCTAAATTTAGCAATATCCTTCGAATCTTCCTTTAATGATTCACGCAGTGTCTTCAACACCTCTCTCGCTGATTTCAAGTAAGCCTTTGGCAAAACTTTTCCAGATTTTGTCTTCTCATTAGGATCGAACAAGGACTTCATAGCCCCGAGCACTCCATCATTATTATCATCCAAGGCATTTGATTCCTCCCCTGCCCAAGCAGGCAACTCGACTAACTTGCAGTTCAGGTTGAGAAATGCACATGAATAAATGGTGCTACATCCTATGACAAACTGGCGACGAGATGATGCTTCTTCGGATGAGAACATAGCGTGACACCTGAATTGCAGTCTATCTGATTTGAAGTGAAACAAGACAGCAGTTAAGGACAAGACGGAACACATGGAGAGCAACAGAAGTAGATGAACAAAACATCTCTCGGAGTTCAGTAAAATGAATTAAAGCATAGCAGAAAGTAATCTCGCTCTATGCACTGGAAAGGATTCAAACTAGTTTGATGCAGCAAGTGTGCATGGCTCACACATTGATGGTAAATCACTACTTTTTTTGCGTGTTCGTTTCTTTCGTTGCTCTTGTAAATGGGAATTACGACTCAATCCATGACAGAAGCCATTTTGGGGAGTGAATCATATCATTACTTGTAGAGAAATTAAGAAGAAACATAGGCCTCACTAACAAAGGTATTGAGAGCATCACCAATCGTAGTGTAAAATAGATCTAAATTTTGATTTAGATTTCCAAAGTGACCTGAAACCTCTTCAGTGGAGAGATGTAAAGGAAATGCAAATTACATTTTTTGGCAGAAAATGTATTTAAATTGAAGCAAAATTTAAATTTAGATCCACTGGAATGTAAATGAGGATGCAAAAGTAGTTTTAGATAAATACCAATTTACACTCAATTTTACACCAGCATTCAAGATGATCTAATACCTTGTAGCTCATCATAAAAATCTTGGTCTCTGCCTATTGCCGGGATGTGTCACATACTTCTTTCCTCAATTGACTAATCACACTCCTATTCTCACACTAGCAGACACCCTCAATAAGAGGCATCCAAAGGCCCACGTCACAACTTCGTATTCGACCATCAACCAAACTCAAATTCATGGCAAAAATGGATATATAAAAATGGTGCAGAAACTCAAATTCAAGCTACCAATCCTCATATAATTTCTGGAAATATAACTTGAACTCACCAAATTTGCTAATATGTCCAACTGAATTATAAATGGCAAGTGGGCACATCTTCATTGCAAGAAAATATGCCATAATTGCTTTAAATCCCACCGAAATTGAGTGGCAGTTTCTTCTTGGCTCCTTCTACTCAATGAGTCATGAAATATCTACACAAAACAAATTTGTAGAAGTTCAAATCTCTCTTTACAAAACAATGTTTTAGAAATAAATAAAACCCACAATTTCAATCATGAAATTTCTAGCAGGGCTTAATTATTGAACACAAAAACAATTCAAAAATCAAATCAAATGCATATAAAGCTCTTAATACAGGTGTCTGAAAATATTTTTTCTTTTACCTGAGCAGAGTTCAGAAGTGTGCCTTTGGTTTTTGTTTCTGTGTTCGACAGAAACGTCCTTAAGATTTCAATTTGATCTTTTATTTATTTTATCCAAAATGAAAGTGAAAGAAAATTCATAAAATCCTCGGGGTGAATTAGTCATTGCAACTACGGCGCTGGCTAATTTTGTGATCCGACAAAAGGGTTATTATACTCCCATGCGTTTTTATTTACGCACTAATTTTATATTACAGTAAAAGACTATATTTGACTTTTAATTATTATCGAATTTTATTTTCAGCCTTAATTTTTCATCGTATTCTTATTTTTAATCAACCCAAACGTACTAATTATTAAAAAAAATGAAAACAAGAATGTGGTGGAAGAAAAAAAAAATTGAAGATATAAGTGTGATAACAGATCATGATTAGAAACATATATAATTAAAATATAACTAATTATAATAAAATGGGTTATCAATATCAATATCCCAAAAATAATCTAGAAATTATTTTTCGAAGCTTTAGTTTGAAATATTTTATATTAAATTAGACAATGATATATATATATATGATGCTACCAAAAATTCGTATCTGTAGATTTCCCGAGCTTGATGACGGATGTTGAGCACGAACGTGATCTTCCGATACCTGAAACAAAGGCAACGAGGTGCGTTCTCGTCGCCCCTCCGATGCTTAAGTCAGAAGGGGAAATATATGCGTGAGGCTATGTGCTGAAGAACAATGTAAAAACGTACCTAAATAATAGTCCAAGGTTCTGCTTTTATAGGAGTGGGTAGTGTACTCCTAGTAGGATCGTGTTGGTTGGATGTTTTTATCCAAGGGAATTTCTATTATAAAGAGTGTCCTACTTGTAATGGAATTGTTTGACAAGTGGTGGTAGGGTTGATGTGGAATCCTTGGGTGTTTAGGTTTGTTAGCTAGGTACCCAGGTCTTAGGAGGCATGTTGGTGGTGTATGTCTCGAGGACTATTCTCGAGGACATTGAGGGAATGTAAATGTGTCCTCGAGGACTACAATATCTCGAGGACTTAGGTGACCCCGAGGACCGAAGAAGAGAAATGAGGTGGGGTATAGATTGAGTCCTCGGGATACACTCCTCGGGGTATATATATATATATATATATATATATTTGTGATTTCTTGCAATGTTATCTCACATTGTCTAAAAAAATTGTCACATTTTCTTTCTTTATTTTCATGATAAAATCCATTGCATCTTGTGACATGCAAGGCTATTTCGTAGTTATTATGAGAATTAACAATTTTATTGTTTGAGAGAAAAGTGAGCTTCACTTGTGAGTAAATGATTCAAAAATGATGGCTAAAATGATAAAATAACGATTAAAAAATCAATTCATCTGAATGAAAAATTGCTATCAAACGAGAGCATAATCTCATCCATTTTAGTATACATGCCATAGATGAGCTATGAAGAAGCATAATTCCCACTTCCTAAGCATGCAAACATGGGTGGGACTTCAAATTCATTCTAAAAATTAACTTGGGGGGGTTAATTTGAGCTATCGTATTAATTAAGGCGTCTTATTATTTTTTACATTTTTAACTTCCATTAGTGAATATCTCCACGAACAACATGCTAGAGGAAAATAGGAAATATATTCTAACCAGAATTGTGCCATAGGCATTGATACAGTGCAAGCAAGCATGTTGACCACTTGATTTCTAGCTCTTGGGATAAAGCGACACATGCCCTAGATTGCTTCCTCGAACACTAGGATAATATAAGATTTAAGCTTACGGAAAAAAGATCAGTATCTGAATGCAAGTGTTGAAAAATTCAAGAGGCGTAGTCTGAAAAACAATCAACAAGGCGAATATGAAATAACTATAAAATGAAGAGATAGAATCGAAATAAACCACAAGGAACCTGGAAATATAGAAGCTTGAACATGGAGACAAAGTACTTTTTTTAAATCAAATCAAGCATGATTTTTTTACTATTGAGAAATTGGAATACAAAGGTTCTAATTACAATCAAAACTGTTGGGACTAAACAGGCTTTCTGGTTTCTGCTGATAGAAGAGCAGCTTGCTCTTTGTGCATAGCTACTTTAAATAAAGGGAAAATTTAGACTGTACAATGAAATCGATGTCAATTTGTCTCCCTTTCCTCCGTGAATTGGCCTTCCTAATTGCATCTTCCCGATCAGAAAGAGTTTACTTCATTTAGGTTGAACTGGGAGACTAGACCGGGTTTGTCGATTAGCAATGTTGATGATCATACAATGATCCATCTTAAAATCGAGATATCCAGTTTGAACAATAAACAACTGAACAAACAAAACAAGGACGATTCCAACAACGTTCTATAAAACTTTTGACTCTTACATAACAAAGTCCATTTGATGGAGATCTTTTCCTGCAAAAATAAAAAAAAATAAAAATTAGCAACTCAATTATTACCTCTAAAAATCAGAAAAAAATAAAAATAAATGAAGGAAAACTACTCACAACAATAATGTAGGGCATACTGAAGGAAAAGAGGGAAATACAAGACTTTTTTTCAATCATACAGAACATAGTGCTTTCTCAAGTACCGTTGGCCATACATAGGGAAAGTTCTTTAAATAGAGATCATAAAGTCTATTCAAGTTCAGCTTCGAATTTTTCGGTGAACGGAAAAAAGTTGTCCTGAAGAGAGTCTTATTCATCATAAATTTAAGGTTGGCTATATAAATTCTTTACCTAAACTTTGTTCAGTCCAACAAACTCTTTATTTTACTTTTTCCAACAATCATTTATTGTTTTTTCCTCATTTTCAATTAATAAACTTTGTTTTAGATGTCAATAGTTAAAAATTCAGTATAATATGAATACTCTCAGTAGATTATTGAAGATCATAATTTATTAAATATAATCTAGACAAAATACAAATAAAGAGTGAATTTGGCTTTTCATATGTAGAGAGCCAAACTCACTATTTATTTTTTTAAAACTAAAATAAAGAGTCTATTCGAATCTGATTCAAAGTTCAGATCTTAAAAATAAAAAGCATCTCACTTTTAAAGAGTCTATTAGAGATGCTCTAAGATCCATACCTACAAGAAAATTTGTGTGATTTTCTCGGCAGTTTTTCCAACTAATGCTTCCCTTTCAAGGACCTCTTCAGGAATTAGAACCCTAAAAACAGCATAATGATGATTGAAGATTCTTTCTCCTTGCAATCTGTGAACACTTCCCTAATGCGCCATCTCTTGCATTTGGGAAAGCATAAAAGATAACTTTAATTCGTTGATGCACCAGTGCCATTGCACACCTGAATACAAGAGTACGTGAAGACATGAAAATAAACACCTGATTTATCTTAACCCCTACTAAAAATATAAATGAACAGAAATTAATATAAATCCAATATGATTAAGCAGCTAGATCAAGAAGTAACACCGATCATATTCAGACTGACTAAAGATGCATGTCTGGGAGAATCCAACAACTCAAGGACTGAAAAACCTACTCAAGAAGTACTTGATTAAAAAAAGAACTAAAATTAATGGTGGAAGATAATAGTCTGGAAAAAGAAACTCACATTGTGCATGGCTCCCACAGAAGTAGACTGTAGATGTCATAACCAGTACATAAATAAGGTCTGGATGAATCAGAGAGATGATTTGCAAAACAGTTCATATTCCCATCATCATTTAGCTAAAAGATACAAACGTTGTTGTCAAATTTAGTAAATGAAGAAAAACAATGGAATAAAATTTTACCACAGTAAAATATAATGCAATTGCAATTATGAAAGTTTTGATTATTTGAAAAAAACATGACCGTCTCATGCTAAGCCCTCCAGATATATTAACAAGTTATCTCTGACATATAACAATTTATAATGCAAAGTTACTTTTGCAAGGTTAATCTTTTGTCTTTTCAAAAGAGAACTTGCTGGAAAGGACACCTTATAGTCCTCTTGAACATATTCATCTGCACTGCGTCCATTCCCTGGAAAAAGATGCCTATCCCTCACAGCAGAATTTTCTACAATCACAGCACGTTGTAAAGGATGCCAAGAACCAGAACACGTATGTAATTCATGTTCAAACCAGCTCCATGGACGTAAACAAGAAACACCATTGTAAGAATGCTTTGTGTCCTTGGATGAACATGAACATTTTGAAAGAAATGACTGACAGTTTTTGGCTTTGATGAAATTAAATTGAGCTGCTTCTGGAAAACTTGAGCAACTTGTTTCCATGCAGCTTTCTTTTATGGAAGTATTACAAGATAGGACTTAGACATGTGAGCTTGCTATGACCTGCATGGTTGAAGGATCCACAATGACAGCAGCATTCACGACCTGAAAGAGTGAGTTTGTAAAAGACCAACAACCAATCCTAAGTACAAGTATCTTCGAAGATAAAAAGCAAAGAAAAAGGCATAGGATGGACAATATGTCACTCAATATCTATAACCAGAATGTATATAAATGCGTGCAAAATCAGCCAGCACGCTTTAGCAGAATATGTTAAACAGTTTAAGCTGCACTGCTAAGCCCTTGTAATGGCCCTTTCACGTAGATCTTCCATTACATTTGAATAAACACATTGAAAAATTACAAGTGAAGTTCTCTCTTTTACCTAGGATCATAGAAGCCTACAAGGCCAATCTAGTAGGATTTCATCTCATTTCTCACAAAGGCACAATGATAATGCAGCATACAGAAGATAATTTCACTTCATTTATCATTCACTCAGATTTATAATTTCATACCTTTTCCATTTCGACACGTCTAAATAATTTATCTGGAAACTAGTAAATTACAACTCTAATGGAATTTCAAGCAATAAATGTGAAAAGGAGATAAATTCATTTCAAATATGGCACCAAAGTAGCATGTATTTAATGATGCAAAGGCATCCAGAAAGCATTAGGTAGTTACCGAGCTAACACCAGATTTTGCCAAACCAACTGCATATGTCATGAAGCTGGAAACTGATTCCGAATTGTCTTTACTAAATCCAGTTATGCCATCGATATTGCTCCGGTCGAAAGAAAGTTAGATATTCAAAATTATGTTGGGATACAACAAAGAAATACACTTTTCAGGAACTAACTAGGTGGGTGGATGGAAGGAAGTTGGCCATAGCTTAGATTGTTCTTCCCATTCTTCTATTGTTGATGGTGCATATCTGCATATCTAAAATCATGTCTTTGGTGCAAAATAATCACGGTAACAGGGAAATTGTATCAAATGATCTAGTTATATGAAATAAAATGTACGAAAAATGAAACATTATTGTGCCTTAAACTACAAAAAATCAACATGGGTAAGATTTAGTTTTCTCATTGGCATCGTTTTAAAGATTTAGTTCATATAAGCAAAAAGGTGAAACACAGGTTATCAGCTTGCTTATTAACAGATAAGTGAAATAAAAATGTTATTTCAATTTAAGAGCTATTTGGTAAAAGGCTAACTCACCTTTGTGATGAAAGTACTAAAATGGCATGTATTCACAAGTTCAAGCACTTGCTCAGGCATATGGTTGCATTTGCTATCATTGCCCGAAGAGATACATAAGATCACAAGTAACTGAGTTTTCCCTTGTCAGATAAGGTAAAGGTCACTGACAAATTCATAGATATCTAAAGTCATAAGATTGTGCAGGGAAAAAATTAAAACTAGTGTTTTTGTCTCTTTACTAAAAGTAGAGGAACATGGGGCATGAGAAATGGAAGTGAGGAGAAATAAAATTTAACACTTGATGTTGCACTGTCATATTTACTTAGTGATTATGAACAATTTCTCTTCCTTGAAAAAAATATGAGATTTTCGGCATTGCCATCTTTTTGTTGGACATTATTTGGTGGAATTTTTCTTCAATTCTCTACTAAAATTTCACATCAGCATAATTTGTATACACTCATTCAATAGATGTGAGACAGCAGAGGAGGTGGTAGGTGCGAGATGAAGACTAAATTTTGATAAAGATAAAGAAATGTGCATTCCATAATAGTTTAAATTTTTAAATAAGGTAGTTCAACATAGTATTAGGGTGTGCAGAGGTGCTTAATTTAAGTCGCTCAACACCCTCTATTGAGGGGAATTAGTATCAACATTCATGGGAGCATTTTTGTCTATTTTCAGAAGTTTTCTTCAATCGGATTTGGAATAGTCTGCACAATCATAATGCACCAGAACTACTACATTTATGATCAACAGGAACAGAACATCTTAGCTCGAGATAACTTAATTGTACAAGCCGTTTCCAAGTTTAAACCTTTTGAATAGTCCTTTTTTCATATTCAGCAGTGTAAGAATTTCACAAAATAACGACTAAATTGACCAAGCTGAGCATAACCCCATAAATAAATCATACGAGGCCCTATTGTGCTACACTGAAAGTTAAAAGATATATTAAAATAACACTTGCATTCGAATACCACATAACCACAAAGAAGCACACACGTGTTTGAGAATAACAGTATAATACCTCCTCCAAACGCATCTTGCGCACACGTTTCACATGGCAGAGATTTCCTAGTGGCGCAATCTGATTCAACATCCTAAAAAAAAAGTCAGTGAGAACACAGTTCTGAACTATATGTGAGAAACAATCACATTTCGAACATCTGAATATAACATTTTTAAAGTATAAAACAAATAAAGTATTCAAATCAAAGTAATGATACTAAAGAGCAGCTGCAGACCTTGCCAGAGTATTGGCTAGTCAAGGCTCAATTTCCGCAACATGTACATTCACTACGTACAAATTTCAAAAGCATAGAGAAATAAATCGAAATCAGTTACAAAAAGCAGTCTAAAATTTTCAATTTGTATGCGTGCGTGTATATTTACCGGTGGATTGGCAGTCAGGAGGAACAGGAGATTTGCCCTGAATGTGAATGATTTCCCAAATTTTGGCTGAAGTTATAGATCTTTCATCTGTGCTGCAATTCATTGAGTCTGATTCCAAATTTTTCGGAAGCTGAATTAATTAGGGTTACAAATGAATTTGGGAATTGGCGGGAAGAGTTGCTTATAGATTTTGAAAGATCATTTCTGCCCAATGTCAGTTGTGTCACTCTACTTTTATTGAAGAATTAAGCTAAATTGGCCAAATTGGTTGACAGAATAGTGCACGTACACTCATATTTTAGTCGTGCGTCCCGTTTGAATTAAAAAAATTCAGCTCCCATGTGTGTGTTCTATGAGCCTATTTGGGAGTGATTTTGAAAATTAATTTTTTGATCGTTAGGGGAAAAGTGGGATTCATCTGTGAGAGAAGAAGTCCAATATAACGATTAGAATAGTGAAATAACGGTCAAAAAATCAATTTTTTGGGTGAATAAATCGGACCCAAACAGGCCCTATTATTCCCTATGTTAGTGTAGCAAAATTCTTTATTGAAATCTTCTCTAGAGGATGTTTGTTAAGGATTAAAATTAGTGTCCGGTTTGATTTCCATTTTTATCGAAATGTATTTTCTCTTTCTTCTTTTAACCGTGTAAATCAAAAACTTTTCATTATTTTTCATCACACATTCCGCATCAATCTGCTATTCTAAAATTCATTTTCCAACAAAATAGGTGTCAAACACCCTCTAGATTTTTAATAAAAATTGTTGAAATATGTGGTTGAAAAATAGTGTGTTCTTTAAAATATGTGATTAAGATTTAATGTTGACTTTGAATTGAGATTTTAATTAAATTTTAATCCAAAAAAATCAGGGCAGAAATGAAATACTTGATTCAAATAGAATGATGATTTCCTTATTGTGCGATATAATTGATCTGTGCAAAAGCTACAAAGGCCAACGGAGTCGTGAATAAATCTCCCTGTCCCGGGTTGGGGACAGGGAGCATCTCTCCGGAGTTGCAATCCATAAATTTGACTTCAACGTACTATCTTAATTAAAGTTGAATGATTAAGTACGAACAATTTATTAATTTTAGGAACGGAATCATGATGGAATTGAAATGGAAAAAAAATTAAAAATAAAAAAATTGAGCAACCAAGTTCGAATAGAAGAACAAGTTTTTATATATGTTCGACTCGAAAAAAAAGTGGCCAATGATGGTTTTTAACCAAAAAGATGTTAATCTAGGATGTGAAAATGAAGATAAGGCATTCCTTGGAAACCAAAGAGAAAAGTAAAAGTGGTGGCTGAGCGCAGGCGGAAAAGCTGTGGAAAGCAGCGGAGATAGGTGGTGGAATGGGTGGCGATGGCCCATCTCACCGTACACCACGTGGTTCCAGCCAGACAAAGTAAAAACACTTGCTGGCAGAGAATTTCAAGCAGCGTTGAATGGAATGTACAGATGAGGCATGGGTACATGAGTTTCGAATTGCACTCTCATGTGATCAAGTGAGGGTCTTCTGATAGTTTCGGTGTTTTTAGTTGCATTGATTATGGTTACATGTGGTCAAGGGTTCTCTTCAGCCCTCGTTTCCACGTTTGTCACCTATTATTTCATGCCCCCGTTTGACCCCTAATTTGTAGAAAAATTAATTGGCAAAATAGTATTTTTTTTTTAAATGAGTGGTTGAAAAATAAAGAAAAGTTTTTCGTCTATGTATAATATTATTTTATGTAAAACTGTATGGTTGAAAATAAAAGAAGGAAAAATGAAATGTAATGAAAATTAATGAGGGCTATATTCTATCACATTATTTTATTTTTTTACAATATTCATTTTTAACCACACGTTTTTTATTAAAATAATATTATGAGCAAATCAAAAACTTTTTTTAATCACATATTTACCAACAATAGACTATTCCATAATACATTTTTCAAAATTAAAGGGACTCAAACACACCTTTAATGTCATTTGGACAATTAGTTGAGATAATAATGACATTAAAGTCTCATTTGGTTTAGTACTATTGCGTTGCACTAGACAATATTAGAATATAGAAAACTGATATTACATTTTTAATGGAATTGTTGATGTTAAATTTAAGAGGTAATCTCAACTTTACTTTGATGAGATAAATAACTTACCAAATGGTAAGTTCGATTCACTTGATCAATTGTCGTATAAAGAGGAATGCAATTACCAAAGAAAGAGTGACACAAGTGTCGCTACGTCGTCGACTTTAAGAAGTCCTTAAGTCATCTCGTATGAATTAAAGATTTTAGTGACGAGCTCACCACGAACTTGACCATTGCTTATGGGCGAGTTTGGCTAGCTCTTGGACATGAGCTCAGCTAAGTCACGTAATTCACTTCTTACTCTTACATTTTTAATGGAATTTTTGATGTTGAAATTAAAGAGGTAATCTCAACTTTACTTTGATGCGATAAATAACTTACCAAATGATAAGTTCGATTGACTTGATCAATTGTTGTATAAATAGGAATGCAATTACCAAAGAAAGTGTGACACAAGTGTCGCTACGTCATCGATTTTAATAAGTCCTTAAGTCATCTCATACGAATTAAAGATTTTAGTGACAAGCTCACCACGAACTTGACCATTGCTTATGGACGAGTTTGGCCAGCTCTTGGACATGAGCTCAGCTAATTCACGTAATTCACTTCTTACTCTTACATTTTTAATGGAATTTTTGATGTTGAAATTAAAGAGGTAATCTCAACTTTACTTTGATGCGATAAATAACTTACCAAATGATAAGTTCGATTGACTTGATCAATTGCTGTATAAAGAGGAATGCAATTACCAAAGAAAGTGTGACAAAACTGTCGCTACGTCATCAATTTTAAAAAGTCCTTTAGTCATCTTGTATGAATTAAAGATTTTAGTGACGAGCTCACCACGAACTTGACCATTGCTTATGGGACGAGTTTGGCCAGCTCTTGGACATGAGCTCAACTAATTCACGTAATTCACTTCTTATTCTATATTATGGCATATCATTTTCTTAGTACATATGAAATTAATAAAACAGACGTATCGTTTTAAATAAGACATAAAAGATCACAAAAAACAAATGAAGCTGATTTGGTAGCTATCTTTAAGTCTTAATTTGTAGCAATATCAAATTTTGAGTTATCAAATAATTCAAATAGGTTGTCAAAGGCCAGCAGAACAAATCATGAAGCCTCCAACTACCTAAACAAACTAACATTAAAATAAAGGCTTCGCCCTGGAGGCTAGTCATGGGATGAATCGAGCTAAATTTTTTTGGTCAAGCCATTCATCAACTTGCGTCGACTTGTCCGGGCCCAAGAAACAAAAAATTATTAAAAATGAATTTTCAGTCGAAAAGAACAAAAAAATGTGGAGCTTGCACTTTCTTCAATCGAGTCGGTTCGTTCCAAAGCGAGCATGGCTCCTTCAACCCATTAACATCCTTACTATTGAGAGAAATTAGGGTCTGTTTAATAGATTCATTTTCCATGAAAAATGGAAATCCACCATTTTTGTACGTGTTAATTGCAAAAATTTTACTTAGAAAATGTTTTCCCTCCTCCCATCCACGTGATCCATTTTCCATGTATTTGTGGAATCAATTTCCAGGTTTCCCGTTTTTTTTATTTCTTTTTTTTTTTGGCAATAAAAATAAATTATATTTACAACTGTAACAAATTATATCTCTTTAATTGAAAAACAAAATCAAACGAATACCAAAAGGTACAAAATTTTAACATTTTTCAGGAGGAAAATTATACTAATTAAATACATTTAATTGACAATTCTCAATAAAACAAGTTCTAGACAATTCAATTCCCTGAAATTCTTTTTTTCCATCCAAATTACATCATTGCAATCAAACGGACCTTTAACATTTGTTTGATTGAAATTTTTTTCGTGAAAATTGGTTTTTTCCACTCGAATATCAGTTTTTGAAGTGTTTGATTGTCATTTTTTCATGGAAAATATTTTTTAACCTTTAAAAATATCCCCAGTTTTCCCTTTTTTGAGAAAAATATTTCTTTCGCGAGAGGTGGGTTTTTATTTTTCTAAAATAAGAAAAATATTTTATTTTCTAGGAAACATTTTCCATGCCAATCAAACGTACCCTTATTTTAAATTAATACAACTTTTTTAGAGTGTCTAGCGTGTTTGGCTTAAAAGCATTTCTTATTTTTTGACAGGTCTGGTTGAGCATCTTAGACAAGTAGTATCGTATATATTAGACAAACGTGCCAAAATAAAATAAAATAAAGACTAAATATAAGTCAAAATCAATAATTAATATTAATCGCACATTTTATGGACTTCGCAACTTTTCAACAATACGTTTAACTCTATTAAAAATGTGATTTTTAGCTACATCAAACACTGACAATATAAATTATATATTTATTAATTACTGATGGAATTTTAATTTAAAGCATATTTGAAAATTGTTTGTAACGAGTTAAAATTATAAATAGACAGTAGATAAATGGATAATACTTTTAAATTTTACATAAAATGTGTAGATAAAGAATAAGTTTGACCAACTGTGCTTATAATTAAACTAGTGTTTGTTTTTAAGTAACTTAAGAGCTACTTTTAATGTAAATTATTTGAAAATTTAAGGTTTGCTCAATTGTCACCCTCAAAAGACCTCCAGAACACTCTTCAAACTTGAATGTAAAATCAAATATTTAGAAAATCGATCCTTAACGTTACACTCATGTTTAGTCCTCATTTTTAACTCATTTTCAACTTTACATTTCTTGATATCTACAACTGTTCTTAATTTTTTAATCATATATCTCATTAATTTTGTCAGAAATCTACTAAAAATTTTAATTTCAAATAAAACAAACAAAGCCTACGTTTCAATATAATCTATTTTATCGCCAATCCCCAATCAAACTTGCTTTCACATCTTGTACAAAGTTAAAATATAAATTAGGTAAAAGTTTAAAAGTTAAGCCACAATAGGCTAATCAAAACCACGTGGTGATCCTTAAATGGTGACCCCATGCAGCAGTCATTGAAATTCAAATAAATTAGGTAAATTGGCGCATATGATTCGTGACATATGTGGTTATTGTGAAAATGATCCCTCACCTTCTTCAAGCTTTAGCGCAGACATTCTTAACACTTCATTCAATGGGAGCAATTAGCCTTTTTTTTTTATCACTGTTCAAAAGAGTAATACTATTTACAATTTTTTTATCACTTCATTCAATTGTAGTCGTTTTACGTGACATATATATGGTGGTTAGTAATTTAATACATTAATATGGTAATCAATAACCGTCGCATATACATTATGTAGACGATTACGATAGTAAACGATTGTAAATAGCATTATTCCATTAAAAAGGTGAAAACTTTTAGTATTAAACAAAGAACTAATATGTCTTTTACTTTAATTAATAAATGAAATAAAACAATTAAAAAATTAAAATTAGAAGATAAAAAGAAAAACTCATCTTGATGAATTCTCTATCAGCTTACATTAAAAATTTATATTTTAAAATATCTTCCGTTATACTTAAATAACATAAATTTTAAAGTAATAATGGTTGTATTATAAATTCCATGGGAAGTGAGAACAATGGTATTTGGCAGTATAATTTTTTTTTTTCTCTTTTTGTTATATTTTCAAAAAAATTTCTTTTGCCACTTATTTTATTTATTATTTTGTGTATTTAACTATAAGTGATGGCATTTTAGTCTTTTTATAGCATTTTAAAATGATAAATTAGAAAGTATATACAACTCTGAAAAGTAATTTAGAAAACATATGGTTAAAACAAAGAAATGCTACTCATCGAGCCCTATAACTGCATTGAGCTTCAAGAAGCATATTTGAAGAATGTACATTTAAAAATGAAATGATCGTATCTAACTTTTGGTGTTTGGCAACATCTCATATGTCCTATTAAATAAGTATAATTCCTTATATTTAAATCGCTGATGTTGTCATTTAAATTGATATTAACACCCTGTTTGATCTCCATTTTGGGGTAAAGTGTTTCATGAAATAGTGATTTTTTGGAGAATGTGTGGTTAAAAATAAGGAATTTTTTTTTTTTTGAAATATGTGTATGATTATTTTATGAAAAAATTTGTGGTTGAAAATGAAATCTGAAAAAAAATATTCTTGAAAAAATGGGGCTCAAACAGGAGTTAAACATCGGTAATACTAAGCCCTTATTTGAGCCACATTATTTTCATAATAATACATTTTTTAGTCGTGTTGATGAGATATGTGTAGTTAAAAATAAATAAAAAATTTGAATTTATATGCAATATTATTTTAATAAAAAATATAAAATTGAAATGAAGTCAAATCATTATTTAAAAGTATATTTTTTGAAATAAAGTGAATCAAATAAGACCTAAATAGTACTACTCTTAAAAATGGATTTGGAAAAAATGTTAAACCTGTTCCAAACAAGGGCTCTATTTGACTTGAACCATGTGGTGGGCACTTATGGCCACCACAACCATTGCCCCACAACTTTCCCCGCCTTTTCAGCCTTCTATTTTCGATTTCCGGGAAGTATTATTACAACCACCACCGACTCCATTGGGGGCGGCTACGCCATTCCATTATCCTATATTTTTAAATGCTACTTCGAAGGGTAAACCGTGCAATTATTGACGGTAAGATGAGAATGACCTAAGTAGAGAAATCCATGTGGCATTATTATAGTTTGAATAATGAGTTTGAACTTTGAATGATGAGTAATTCAATTTTTTTAAAATTAGAAGATTAAAAGAAAAATCAAACTAATCTTGATGAATTCTCTATCACTTTGCATTAAAAATCTATTTTTTTAAAATACCTTTTGTTATACTCGAGAGCATGTTTGAAACCCACTTGTTGAAAATAATGTATTTTAAAATAGCATTTTGATGAAAAATGTATGATTAAAAAATAAAATTTTGCTATACATACACTAGTGTTGTGTACACTCCCTTCACAAGGGGGCCCACGCTTTTTTTATTGGGTGTTGGGCCCCTTTTTGTGACTTGGGCGTGGGGCTCCTTCTTGTGACGGGGAGTGTACACTGACGTGGGTGCAAATAATATAATTCTAAAAAATGGGGAAAATTTATGAATTTGTGTGTAATATTATTTTATTAAAAAAATTCAACCATACTATACTACCACAAATTTTGACACATTGGTTGACACAATACACTCACATAGGAGGTATGTATTATTTTATTTGCGCGGGACCCACACCTCGACTATGAGTGTAGTGTCATCCTTTGTGTCAAACGACAAACATTATGTTTATTTGGCATTTTCCAAAAAAATTATAGTTAAAAAGAAGAGAGAGAAAATTGTATTTTGAAAAAATTTGGAATTAAACAAAGGCTAAGCCCTCGTTTGGCCTCCATTCTCATTTTTTTCTCTTTTATTTTCAACCACACAATTTTTCATAAAATAATATTATACGTAAATTAAAAAAAATTTCATTCTTTTTCAACCACACATTTAAAAAAAAAAAAATACTATTCCAACAATTAAATTTTGAAAAGAATGGGACCAAACGAGGGTTAAATAACATAAATTTTAAAGCAATAATTGTTGTATTGGAGATTCTATAAGTGAGAACACTCGATATCTGGCAATATAAGCCTTTTTTCCCCTTTTTTCACTCTTTTTGTCATATTTTCAACACCTTTTCTTTTCCACTTATTTTATTTATTATTTTGCGTATTTAACTATAAGTAATGGCAAAAATTGAGCATTTTAAAATGTTAAATTAGACGGAAACATTGAAAAGGCTAAATGTATTTACTCCAAGATTTAAAAGTTATGGATCATTTGCGCAATCACCAATCAAATTATATACAACTCTGAAAAGTACTTTTTTTAGAAGTGATTTTGTAAATAATGATCTTTTGGAGAGTGTATGGTTAAAATATAGAAAGGCTACTCAGTGAGCCCTACAACATGCATCGAGCTTCAAGAAGCAAACTTGAAGAATGTAGTTAATTGAACATGTAATTTAATGTCACTAATATTATCATCTAAATCTATGTTAAATATCAATTATGCTAAATAGCATGAATCTCAAAAATGGGTGTAAGAAAAAAAAAGGTTAAAATATGTTCCAAATTAGGGCTTTATTTTGACTTAAACCGTGTGGTGGGCACTTATGGCCACCACAACCGTTGCCCCACTACTTTCCGGAAATGTCATTATCTCAATCACGCACCCCAAGAGCGGCTACGCCACTCCACTATCCTATTTTTGAGGCTTTTTCAAAGAGTAATTCTTACATTTGTTGACAAATAGGGTAAAATGAAAATGACCTAGGTAGAAAAAACCATGGGGTATTATAGGTTGAATAATGCGTTTGAATGACGAGTGATTCAATTCTTTTAAAAGTTAAATAAGTGATTCAACTTTAATATGATTTTTTTAGAGCAATGCTACAATACCAGGAAGAAAATTTACAGAGATTTTACAAATTTATCACAATGTGGTCGACCAGTATTTTTATTTTTATTTTTTTGCAATTTTTTACTACAGGAGGGTCCCACGTGGGGGCCCATTCCATTGCGAGTATCCTGTATAAATAGGGATGACAATGGATCGAGTCGACTTTAACTCACGAGCTCGTGAAAGACGAGTCGAGCTCGAGCTCGACTTGTTGCTCGGGGGCAAGCTTGGCTCAGCCCACGAGCTCATGATTTTTTTTAATTTTAAATTTTTTTTTTTTGTAAACTTGCATTTTTTTTTTAAATTTTCATATTTTTTAACGAGCCCACGAGCCGAGCAGGCTCGACTCGTGGGATTGAGCCCCCTGCTCAGCTCGGGCTCGTCAAATG
The DNA here is from genome assembly GCF_002742605.1 of Olea europaea var. sylvestris. NCBI lineage: Eukaryota > Viridiplantae > Streptophyta > Magnoliopsida > Lamiales > Oleaceae > Olea > Olea europaea. The sequence continues at coordinate 55,781 of NW_019244304.1, read as the reverse complement.
ACGAGCCCGAGCAGCCACGAGCCAGGTTTTGACAAGCCAACGAGCCGCTCGGCCCGTTTGACATCCCTATGTATAAAGTCTGGTAAATTACTTCCTGACAAACTAGTTTTTTTCCTTTTTTGAAACTAAGTCCTTGTTTGAGTCACATTCTTTAGAAAAAAATATATTTTTCAACAGTATTTTGATATTATTTTAACAACACATTATTCAATAAAATAATATTATATACAAATTCAAAAATTTTCGTCTTTTTTAATCACATATTTCTCATCAATACAGTATTCAAAAATTCATTTTTTCCGTTAAATAGGGCTCAAACAAGGGCTAAATGTTTGGTTACAAGTAATGGAATACTTGATATAATTTTTTTAGAATAAATATTATGAATAAATAATTTTTTGGAGAATTTGCAGTTAATATGTAGTTGAAAGAATATGTAATTTAAAATGAGTTTGAACAAAATGAATTTTCTCATTTCGAAAAAATATGAACCAAGTAGAATCTTCGTCCCATAAATATAAACTTTTTTCTATTTTTACGCAGATTATGAAAATATAATTAATATAGTTGAAAATATAACTTTTTCTTCTATTTTTTTCTAATATAAGCTTACATTGAACAATGGTTAAAATATAATTAGTTAATAGGACAATGTTACATGTACATAATTTTTTTTATTTAATTATTTACCTGCTATTCACAATAATAGGTAAGAACCACATTTGGGAATTTTTATATTCATGCGGGGCCCACGTGTGTTGTGAGAGGGAGAACAACTTTCGGTACCCTAATTCGGTACAAATAGATTTATTCTAGTTAATTTTTGTTAATAACAATGTATATTAAATAGGTGAATATTAGAAAATTAAAATTTATACTATATTATACTTTTCAAAAGAAAAGTGGCTTATAATTTGAAACATACAAAAGAAGGAAATCAAGATTGTGCTTATGGAACAGAGGTAATTCAATGTTTTCAAATCAAAGACAACACGCCACGTCAGAAAGAACTTTGAGTGCTTGTTTGACCTGTTTTAAAATTTTGTTTATAATTGGTTTACTTATAAGTTAATTTTTTTACAATAATTTTTTTATAAACTAATATTAAAATAATTAAGTTACATATTTTAAAATAATGGAACTAAAGCATCGTCAAAAAGACTCCTAAAAAAAAGAAAAAAGGAATCAAAAATCTTTTTGAAAAAAGTAAAATAAAATTCTAAAAATAGAGAGTTTGTCGAAGTGTGATATAAATTTTATTCATTAAATTTGAACATGCTCTCTATTATATACTTGGTTCTCTTTAAAATTAATGAATCCCTTAAAAATATTCTTACATGCTTGGAATTTTAGATTTTATGTGATTGTACGCAAATAAAATTGTACGTTTAAAATGTTAAATTTTATGTGCTTATAAACACGATTGAATATGAAAGGGTACATGGGGGCGTTTCTCCAATAAGGGAGCGTTGGGTGTTTATTATGGATATCCTTATGTTTGGGGTTATGCACCCCAAGAATAATTCAATATGAAAAGACTCGTAACCAAATTTACAAATCATTTTTTCTAATTTAACTGAATGTAACATATCCGACATACCATAACGAGAATTAAGTAGATAAAAAATAATTAAACATTTCGTATTAATCAAAATAATAGTTTATTGTCCATTAGAAATATAAATAATTTATTTATTTAACTGGAGAAGTAGCACTATTGTTCTTTAATCTTGAACCTATTATATCCGTACCAAGTTAGCCTCCAACATTGGACATTTTGTTATAGTTAAAATTAGGTTTTAGGGATGCAAAATATTTAAATCTTCATCCTCATAAAAAGATCTAGGTATATTTCATAAACCTTCTCCTAGATCAATGATAATTTCAAAGACATTTCCTCTAATTTTAAAATTTCAGAAAATTTTTCCTATTAACATAAATTTCCGGTTTTACCATTTTCACTTATGCTGAAAAAAAAAATTACATATATTTTTTATTTATCTTTTCACGAATTAACACATTTAGCCCATATTTGATTTTGTTAAAATCAAATAGTTTGTAAATTTCGATAAAAGTTGATAAAATGTGCAGTTAAAATTTGATAAAAATTTCGGATTCCATCAAATATAATAATCTATGGTAAAATTAATTATTATTTTCGACTTAAATTTTTATCAACTTTTTGACTAAGCCTAACGGGAGTTCATCACAAAATTAACTTCTCTAATTTTTCTTAGAAAAGGATGAGATTAGTCCAATATTTTACCTGAAACTAGAAAAATAAAAAATAATAATAATAACTTTAATTTTACTTGTTGCCATTCTTTATATTTTTTTATATAATTATAAGGACATTCCAAAATGGTATAACTGCTTAAGGATGACAAATATGATTCAATCGACCTACCTCGCAATGTCTCGTACAAAAACATGCATTGATTATTATTTCTTATGTTATGCTTTTGAAGTAAATCTGCATTTAAAATATACATATACTAAAAATTAAATAAATAAGTAAATATGATAGTAAAAATAATTTTTTACTTCCTGCCTCAACCTCAAGCTTAAGCCCCATTTTTTAATAATACATTTTATCTAAATTCATTTTCAACAGTATATTCTCTTAATAAAATAAATTTAAACATAAATTTAAAATTTTTCCTACTTTTTAAGCACATAATTTTCAAAAAATTACTATTTTAAAATTTATTTTTATCCCTCAAACAATATTATTATGTACTATAAATATCTAAAGGTAAAAATAGAAAAAGATGTACTTTCGTCTAATAAGGGGAATTTATTACTTGAAACACATTTAGGGGAGATTTATGTAATTTTGAACAGTTTCCGTCCCTAAGCTAGTCAGCAGTGATGCAATTTTAATTTTTAATTATACTATTTGTCCTAACACCGGGTTACGTCCACAATTTAACGTTGTCAATTTTTCACCCGACAATTCACACGTGTCGATCTTTCACTCATACACGTCATCAACCAACACTATTCCTCTTCATCTTAGCTTTATCTCTCTGCCAGAAGAATACCCTCCTCTCCTTCTCTCTTAGGGTTTCATTTTCTCAAATTCTGCAATAACAAACTCAATTTTACTCTTACAATGGGTTCACTGCCCGATCCCGGCGCGTTTTCACCGCCGCCGAGTTTCGATGAGTTTCAGCGCCAGACCTCTCTGATGACCAGCTGCACGCTCCTGTGGAAGGAACTTTCCGATCACTTCTCTTCCCTCGAACAGGACCTCCAGAAGCAAGCAGATGCGCTGAAAGCCAAGCTCCAAGCTTTGAATTCGGAAACTCAGACATCTCTGAAAGTCCTTGATAACCGTGAATCCTCAATCTCCAAGTCGATGTCTGTGGCCTTCGAATCATTGGAAAAGGCAACGAAATCTTCAATTTCTGGAGTATTATCGGAGGATCTTACTGTGTGTAAAGGTGAGGACCAGAATGAAGAGCCTGAAGTGGATAACTCCGAGGGTTTGTTTCTGAAGTTGAAATCCTTCTGCTGCAAGTTTGCCGCCAGGGATTTTTGGGATTTCATTACAGCGCGAAAGAAAGAACTGGAACTATTGAGATCGGAGTTGCCAAAAGCCCTAGGAGACTGTGTAGATCCACCAAGATTTATTTTAGACGCAATTTCAGAGGTTTTTCCGGTGGATAAGCGGGAGATGAAAATTGACAGGAATAACAATAACAGCCACAATTTTAGTAATGACTTGGGATGGGCCTGTGTGTTGTTATTGGAGTCATTGATTCCAGTGATGATGGATCCTGTGTTGGGGAAGGAGAGGATGCTGGTGACCCCGACCATTAAAGGAAAGGCTGAGGAGATAGCAGATACATGGAAGAAGAGCTTGGAGGAGAGGGGTGGTATTGAGAATGTGAAGACCCCGGATGTGCATACCTTCTTGCAGCATCTGGTGACTTTCGGGATTGTGAAGAAGGAGGATTTAGATTTGTATCGGAAGCTCGTGGTGGCGTCTGCTTGGAGGAAACAGATGCCCAAGCTTGCAGTTTCCCTTGGTCTCGGTGATAAAATGCCCGGTAATTTTTCATACTTATGGAATGAATTGCTTTACCACTTCTTAGTTTCATTGTTTCGTTGGTCTAAATTTAGAAATTTTAGTGAAAGAAATGCTTGCACTCCGTTTAGTTCAGGATTTTATTGAGTAGAACCTTAAAAATATTATGTCTGAGGACCAGAACTGAATGTCATTTCTTTAATTCGGAAAATCTGGTCTGATTTAGATTTGCTGTTCAAGAATCTCCACATCTTGGTGAAGTCGGTTTTAAGGTAGATTTTAAAACACTCCTGAGAAAATGTTGAATCTGGTACCACAGATCAGGGGCAGACCCATTAAGGGTCAAGTGGGGGCGCTGCCCCCACTGAAATTTCAAATATCTTCAGAAAAAATTTAGAACAAACATTGGGCATCTGGTCTAGTGGTATATCTCTTGCTCTGGTTGCAGGAAGTCTTGGGTTCAATTCTTAGGATGGCCTTTTTATTATTCTTCTTGTGTTTTGTTTTTGGCCCTTTCTCTCTTTTAATTTTTTGTGTCAATTCCGTCATACCACAAAAATGATTGAATAAAATTGATATAGTTGTATTCCAATTTATTTTTCTGTTCTTGTAAAATCACAAAAGGTCGACAAAAAATAAAACAAAAAAGAACATACATAAAATGTTGTCTTTGAAGAAAAAACAACTGTGAAAATTTAGGGGCATTCCAAAGTGCTTCTCCACCAGGCACCACCAACCTCATCCGGATTTGAAACATTAAAAAAATGCTTTCACAATTTATTTTAGCTCATTTTTTTGTCTCACCCCCACTGAAAAATTATCTTGGGTCCGCCCCTGCCACAGATATTGGGTTATATTCATGTTCATCCTTTCGAAACTGGTTTTTGTGTTGGGTCCTCCATAATATTATATGGAACAATAGGTACTGAGATGTGCTATTGTCACTACTCACTCGTGAGCTTTTGTTGCTGAATATGCTTTAGACATGGGTTTGTTTAGTACCAATAGTGATGGGGTTGCTCATGATTGCCTCAGTATGATTAACAGGCAACAGGAATACAATAGCTTAGAATGGTTTAGATGATTACATGATCTATTAGCACCTATCAGTGTATGACCTTTTGGCTGCAATGCTGCATACTTGGCGCAAGCATTGCATCATCTTACGATTTTGGTAATTAAGTCATAGGGTGCTTAGAATAGGTAGGAAAGTTTGACGTTTGGTTTTCGTTTTGAACTAAATCCCATCCAGAGCAATTAACTCGATAACTTTCCCATAAGCGAATCCTAATTTGCTGAAGATAGTGAGTGAATCTGAATTAGGAGAAATGGGGAAAGGTTTGACAGAGTCCATAAATAGCTTGTACCCCTATGTATAGGATGAATCAACACAAAATGTAACATTTTCATCTAGATATGATATATTTCACCCATATTATCCATGTTCATAGACAATTGAATGCTTCAATGCTTAAACAATGCAAAAATAAACTCGACCATAATATACGAGTTCAAGCATTTGTTGGAGTATTTTTCAATTTGTTAACTTCTTCCCGATGGCTGGAAGTTGTTTGTCTATATTTTTATTAGGATTTACCTTATACCTTCAGGCAGGATGGCATCTTTTGATGCAGATAATGTTCGCCTGAATTAATGTATTTTTTAACTATAATTTATAGTTAACACAGTGATAATGAATTTTATGTTAACTAAAGTATCAAAATCATATTAAGATTAACTTATTTTTTGCATACATTACTCAGAGTGCCCAATTTTCCCATTCCACCATACATCGCTTTAACAAAATTTGAGGTTTAATTATTTTGCCTCGTTATTTTTTTTGTCAATTATGCAGCTTTTCTTTAAATAAAAATCTACTACGAATCAATAAAAGGAGAAAGAACCATTTCTCTTGCTTGATATTTTAGTCCAACACACAAGTACAAACAAGAAAACAAAATGAAGAGCTATTTCCTTGTTTCTTTTTTACCTATAACATTTCTTCTTAAAAGAAGTCAGTTTAAATGTGCACTGCTTCTAGTCTGTATCATTTTCTCCATCTCAGCAGCTTCCATACTCTTAGTCTAGTTATAAATGTAAAATCATGTAATGAAACCATTAATTGTTTTTGATAAGTAGTGCAGAAGAAAAGTATTACTTCTTTGCATATACCTCATCCTTAAGTCGCCATTCTCTATATCGTTGATGTTCAAGTCCTATGAGGTTAATGTATTCCCTGAAGTGAATTGTTAGGTCATTTACAGAACTTGTGATACAATCTTGTTCTAGAACTTCTGTTGGGTGGTGTGCATAAATGTGCTAGTGCATGGTCTTTGTCATAGTGTCTCAGGGCCTCTGCCTTTTTTGGTGCAGATGTGATTGAAGAATTAATTAGCAGGGGACAGCAGGTTGATGCTGTACATTTTACTTATGAAGTTGGCCTCGCAGACAAGTTCCCCCCTGTCCCTCTGCTCAAAGCATTTCTGAAGGATGCTAAAAAGGCTGCTGTATCAATTTTGGAGGACCCTAATAATTCTGGTCGTGCTGCGGTATACTTCTATATCTAATTTACTAATAAAGTTTGCAATCTGTGCTGAGTTATATTCTTCTTTTCTGTATATTTGTAATACCTGTGCATTGATGAATATTATTGATTTGAGTGAAGACTGAAGTCTGAATTAGATCACTCCACTTTAAAAAGTGAATCAAGTCAACATGTGATGGAATGCCCATTCTATTTACTTGGACCATGAAATCCCCCGTCATTGAAATCTGTACACATTTAGGACCTGTTTGGGCCCGATTTTTTCACCCAAAAAATTGATTTTTTGATCGTTATTTCACTATTCCAGCCGTCATATTTGACTTCTTCTCTCACAGGTGGACCCCACTTTTCTCCTAACGATTAAAAAATCAATTCTCAAAATCACTCTCAAACAGGCTCTTAACAAACTGTGTGTTTTTGGGAACACAATTTACTCGATCCAAAATGCCCTTTAATGTCATTCACATGTTTATGTTCTATATGAATGCATGCATCATTGAACTCCAGCCCCATGGGGCATTTCATTTGATCAATGTCTATGCAAGCAGATCCCATCATTTGCAAAACTTAGGTTTAATAACTTGATCGAGACTTTTTAGGTTGGGGTAATCCAATTGGCTGTTTCCTTGTTAATTTTGGACTCTGCAAAGCTATTATCTTTCCTCATCTTAAGAAATTGAACTGCAATGTATTCTTGCCGGCAGTTAGTTTCCTTTTACAGTAGTCTGTACAATTCATGGACATCATCTTGCTGTAATGGCCATCATCCACGCATTTAAGCGTATCTAAGCAAGGTGTTTGTTGTGTATTTTTTTATCTTTATGGCACCCGGTCAGGCCTCATTCCATTCTTTTTTTTTTTTTTTTTTGGGGTCTTTTATCTACAGCATCTAGCTGCCAAGAAGGAGCAATCAGCAATTCGTGCTGTTCTCAGGTGCATCGAGGAGTACAGACTTGAGAATGATTTACCACCCGAAAATCTGAAGAAGCGCCTCGAACAACTCGAGAAGACCAAGAGTGAGAAAAAGAAGCCATCTGCAAGTCCCCCTGCAGCCAAAAGAACACGAGCTAGCAATGGAGGCCCAATGCCTCCTGCCAAGGCAGGCCGTTCAACAAATGCCTATGTCTCCTCTTTCCCGCCGCCTCCTACGTTTATCAGGTCTCCTTCACACACCCAATACCCGTCTCCCGTTCCCCAATACCCCACGTCACCTGCCATGTATGGGCATGGAAGCCGGAGTCCCTCTTCCCCCTGCAGCCAAAAGAACACGAGCTAGCAATGGAGGCCCAATGCCTCCTGCCAAGGCAGGCCGTTCAACAAATGCCTATGTCTCCTCTTTCCCGCCGCCTCCTACGTTTATCAGGTCTCCTTCACACACCCAATACCCGTCTCCCGTTCCCCAATACCCCACGTCACCTGCCATGTATGGGCATGGAAGCCGGAGTCCCTCTTATGTATACTCCCCAGAAGCCACCCCTCCTACCCTTGTCGGGACATATCCAGGCACCCCGGTGAACTACATTTCATATGGAGGCTATGGCAATGGAATGGCACCTGCCTACCCACAAGCTTACTACTGATGGACATAACTGGATGGTAACAACTGATATGATGACTTAATCCAAATGTCTTTTTAATGTTGTCTGTAATCACTAACTTTTAATAGTAGCTTTATGTGTGTGTTAAATCCTCCTCAATTACTGATCTTCATCAAAGGCAGGCTGTATTTCTGAATTGTTGAAACTTGTAGTAAGTAGGATGTTGTTGAAAGTAATTAAGGAATATGCGTATTAGGACTCTGATTAATAGTAGGAATGACCGGGTATATTTAGCCTTACCTTAGTTTTGAATTTTTTTATATTCATAATTCCCTATTTTCAAGCAGGAAAAATTGCACTCGCTGGTCTCCAAGTTATTGCTTATGTAGCAATTAAAACTTGGCGAGTTGGCCATTTACCTTTTAATTATAGTTGAACAGTTAGTCCCTAACTAGGAAAATTGTTTTTTGAACTTGGATATTGCTTCACAGCTCCAGCTGTACTATAATTCGAAGTGAGGCTTGTGTTTTATGTGAATTGGGTCACTTTGAACGTATCAGATGAATGAAATGCGTCGTAACTTTGTTAGACAATGATAATGGTCTCACTGCAATAATGTTCAGCGGTCAATTGTTATAGCACTACTATTTGTTATTTCACCGAACTATGGAAATGGAGGCGCCGTCCCCCGTCTATGAGCATATTTAAATCCCGGCCTTGAGCCGGGCATGGCTACTTTGCAGCGTAAAGTTTATACATTACCTTGCACACAAAAACATGATGTTTGTTACAATCACTAGCCTTTATTTGATAAATTAATAACGGTTGTTTTATATTTACATATTAATAAATACAGAATTCTATTGGTTTCCATTTTTTCAAAATTCATTTTCAACCAAACATTCCTCAATGAACTAATTTTACACGTATATTGAAAATTTTTCCTTATTTTTTGATCATATATTCTCCAAAATTTTTTTTTTAAAAAAATCACCATTTCAAAATGTATATTTTTCTAAAATGGGATTCAAACAAGGACTTGATAAAACTATTCTTCGGTACGGATGCAAACAAGGCATCAATTTAAGGGTGAGAAACAAGAATAAAGCTATTTGTATAATTATTGTTGATAATTGTGATTGACAAAATTGATGTTGTCAAGATTTGGACCATTGATTTGAAAAATAATTTCTAAAATAGATGAAGATAATGTTGTCAAGTGTATGTTGTTAATTAAGATTGTAAAAATATTGTATAAGTAGCATGGTTGGAAAAACAAATAAGCTAGGATTCTCGGAGTCAAGATTGAGAGATGTTTTATCTCTAATTCTAAGAAGCCCAAATTTGTGTTAGCTCATGTTGGGCCCGGTTTTTTAAGGTCTTCAAACAAATTTGATGGCCCGCTTATAGTGAGCACGGCCTTTGTATTTTTGGTCCTGCTACTTGTACATAGCTTGGTATACAGTCCCTCTCACAAGAGAGGGGTCGTGATTTTTTTATTGGATGTCTACCCCCTTCTTTTGCGAGAGGGTTGTACACCGAGCTGTCAAAGCTCAGGCAAATTCCTTGTATTTCTTCTATACAAATTATTTTGGAACTTTTGCTTCTTACTTTTTTTCCTTAAATTAAACCCTTGTTTGAGTCCTTTCGTTTTATAAAAATGTATTTTTGAATAATATATTGATAAAAAATATATAGTTATAAAATAAGAAAAATTTTAAATTTGTATTTAATATTATTTTATTAAAAAACATGTAATTAAAATAATGTTAAAATATTATTTAAAAATATATTTTCTCAGAAGAATGAAGCTCAGAAGGGGCTAAATTTCTAAAAGTATCTTTAATTTCAAAATTTATTTATTAGGAAATATTTGAGGTGGGATCCAAGACAAATAATAGAAGTATAAAAGCCTCTCAGTCTCCTTTCTTCCCTTCTCTTCCCCTCACCTCTTCCTGACCTCTTCAGTCAATCGTTTCTCTACTCTCGCTCAATCGGCTGCCTCTCTCACTTAGAACCCTCTGATTACTAAGGTCAGTTCAATTTTGATTGATCTTTTCAATACCGACACAACACTGGGAGAAATTAGCAAATACATATTTGAAAGAGTTAGGGTTTATGCTTTTACATAATATTCCTGTGTCCCTGAATTTATACAATGTTAGTTTGTAGATGTTAGTTTCAAAAGGTTTGTCCTTTTTTTGGTGTACTTGGGTTTTTATGTATCGTGAATGTTTTATGATTGCGCTCAGTTTTTGCATTTATGCAAAACAAAATATAGTGATTTAAGCTTCGTTTGAATTATAGACGATGTTTGTTGTTGAATTTTTAGTCTTTTGACTATTTTTAGTAATCAAGGTTTGTAAACGGTGTAATATCTAAGGATGGCATATTATCTCACTATTGTAGCAATTGAAGTTTAATCTTGTAAAAACTAGAAAAGGCTAAAGAGTACTATCTAAAATAATTTGAACATAATACAAGTACAGACAGTCCTCTTCTTATATAAGCATTGGAATGGAAGGAGAGATTCATTTACAATTGAGTCTCCTCAAAATTTAAGAATTCTTATATAAGAAACTCTTAATATAATTAGAAAACTGATAACCTACCTTATCAACTAAATAACAAAATTAATGAAATACTGGCAATCCTAGTTACGAATAATATTTGAATCCTAAAACTACGTGTAATAACTGATTTCTAGTAGAATTGTCATACATGACCCACCAACACATACCTGCACCTGTATATGTGTGTATTATTTCCAGTTTGTGCATTTTTTGTTTATCTGGGTTTCACGCAAACTGAAGGTGTTAGTTTATTGTGTCTCTTTCCCTCGAGGCATTGGGACTTCGAGGGCAGGGGAACATGAATGGATTCCTATAGAAATGAAATATTCTTAGCTAATTAGTGTAATCTTTAGATATATTCATGGATATTGGTAACAAACTGCTATGCCTTCTAGTATTGAACTGAAAAAAATCTTTTTGTCTGGGATGTAAATCTTGAGGAAACTGGTGGATACTGAATTTTTGCATTCAACCGATCTATGAATTTTAGGGTCTTTTTGTTCAACAATCACCCACTATTTATTTCTCTCATATGCCTTCCCCTCTGTTTATGGTTGGTAAATGTTTGGGCTAGTTCAAGCTATGGGGTTTCAGTTGCAGTGCGGCATGTTGGTGCTGTCAATTAAAATAATTCTGGGCAATGTATGCAAGTGTTACTTGTTTTTTGTTTACCTTGTTATGTCACTTTTACTGGTTTTAGTAAACAAAATTTTGAAAGTGCTTAGGATATAATTATTTTGAACTCCTAGTTGGTCTAATGATGAACTTCAGGAGTGGACAAAAATGATTCAGTTGCCAACCACAAATCAAATGGGAACAATGTTGTGTTAAATTTATTTTATTTTATTTTTTCTGTTTACCTTGTTATTTCACACTTACTGGTGTAAGTAAATATAACTTTGAAAGTGTCTTTGAAGTAAGTTAGGATTTAATTATTTCGAACTTCTAGTTGGTCTATAACAATGAACTGAAGGGAGTAGAGAAAAATGATTCAGTTGTGAACCCCTAATCCAGTGGGAACAAGGCTTAGTTTTTCTTGTTTGTGGTAATATGATGCATCTTGAAGATGGAGCTTGTCGCTATTGTAAGGTATCTCTAGCTGGACTTTTCATCAGAGAAGGATGGACATTGATTGATAGCTTCTCAGTTCTGTGTATTTCATTTTCCTTTTATGTTCTGCTTCTAGCATTTTTAGCTTAAGTTGTTGTCGGAAAAGGATTAATTTTTGACAGAGAGCCTATCACGTGTCTGTATTTTATTTATTTCCTTTTATGCCAATTATTGTCGTTGGGGAGCCAATTGATCTGGGTTGGTTCCCGTCCACCCGGATCAAATGGCATCCTGAAACACATGACAATATGGGTCGTATCTAGTTCTCACCGGAAAGAAATCTACTGAATATTCTTTCTGTTTCCCGCCTGACACAATTCGACGGGCTGTGAGACCTATTATGTGATTTGCATAAAGCATTTTCAACTGTTTGAGATGTAGAAATTACAGAAGAACATGAGTCATAGTTTGACCAAAGTTTGTTTTCCTATTCATATTAGTATCATGGCGAAAGCTGAAGGTGATGGTAAGGAACCAATGAACGAGCAAGCCGTCGCCAACATCTATGGTGCCATGAGGGCTGAGATCAACCAAATTTACTCCAAAATTACTGAACTTGAGATGGAGGTTAGTGAGCATTCACTCGTGATCAACGCAATTAAACCTCTTGATCCGTCGAGGCGTTGCTACCGGATGATTGGAGGTGTCCTCGTGGAAAGAACCATTAAAGAAGTTTTGCCAGCTGTCCAGCGAAACAAGGAGGGGATTGAAGAGGTAATAAATCGACTCAACGAGGCCTTGGAGAAGAAGAAAAAGGAGGTCGCTGAATTCGAGGCCAAATACAAAATTAGAATTAAAAAAACTGATGGTGAAATGAAAGATGAGAGTGGTAAGAAGGAAGGAAATGCACAGGGAGTCCTTGTTGGTCCTGCGAGTGTTAGTGAGTAGATATTTTTCCTATTAAGCCCTTTCTCGTGCCAGCTTTTTTTATTCATAATTAACAACTTTGAATGCTTTGTTGCCTTTGGTGTAAACTTGATATGCTTTCGTTGGTTAGATGTTAAAACTGATCGAACTCTGTGCTGTATCTTGGGAGTTGGTTTTTTTATGAATTCTGGTAGCCTAACTTGGACACTTGTTTGCTTATATTGGGAGGTTGGCCTTTTAAACTTTGATGATCAACTAATATTGTTTTTTCAAATATCCAGAAATTCTCTTTACGATGTCCTTCTCTGAACTCCATCTTCACCCACACCCTGTTTCCTAAATGCGCGACTTTGCTAACCTTTTTTCCGTTCTCCTTCCTACCGCGTTGCACTTTCTTTACTGTGTTTGCTGTGTTGATTTAGCAGAGAAGTGGTCAATTTTGAGGTCCGTCTACCAGAGTTTTTGTTTGTAGAAGAACTTTTCGGTGAAGTTGCGTTAAGTCAGTTTCATCTAAAAGCTATTTTAACCAAACATATACTTCTAAACAACTATATAAATATGTTCAAGGGTCTATTTAATTGTAAATATGAAATTAAATTGAATTGAAAACGAATTTCAAGGAATTGAATTGCTTAGAAATTATTTTTCTAGAAATTATAAATTATTGCGTTTGATTGATATAATTTTTTACCTGAAAAATGTTAAAATAAAAGTGTTTTTTAGTGTTCATTTGGTTTTGTTTTACATGAAAATTATCAATTAAATGGATAAAATTTATTGATATTGGGAATTAAATTTGTTTCCAATGCCAACAAAAAAAATTCAAGAAAATCATCTATCTTTTGGTATTCGTTTGGCTTTGTTTTGCATGAAAATTGTTCATTAAAGAAAAATATTTTTTTTACAATAATTTTTAAAATTTATTTTAAGGAAAAAAAAAAAAAAAAAAACATGGACAGTGAGTTGGAAAACCAATTCTTATCCATATGGTTTTCAAGGAAAACCAAGAAAATCACAATTTTCAAGACAAAATTAAATTTCATGAAAAAAATGTTTTATCAAATATAAAAAAAGTTGAAAAATAGAATTCATTTTTCATTTTCCATGGAATTCAAGACCAATCAAACATGGCCTAAAAGTAATTTCTCACTACTAGAAATAATATTTGACATTTTAAAATATATGTCAAATGTATCGTTTGTTTTAACCATGTTACATGTACATTGCATTTGACATCAAGATTTAAACTCTTTCGTGTGACCATATCTACACCATTAATTTTGATCAATACCATCACATCGCTCTTTAGATTTTTTGCACTTAGAGGAACGTCAAAAAAGGTATCAAAAAAAATGTTCAGCTGGCATTATTTCATTTGTTTAATTTGTTTCAATTGATTTAGTGTCAATTTGGACTTGACCATTTTTAGTTTTTCACATACAATATATAACTAAAAGCTATTTTTCACTTTCGAAGATGCCATTCCAAAATTCCTCAAAAACCATAGAAGAAATGACAGAGAGGAATACAAGTTAAAAATAAGAAACTATGTAACAAAAATTCAAGCAGTCAAATGCTTCTTTAACAAGTGGCAGGTGCAGGTCAAGAGGGCATACCCTCTCCCAGCAGATCACAACTCCTCTATCATCACCCGAAGAAATCCTGTATACCCTTTCCAGCAAAAACCCGATCCGAAAGCTCAGCCAAAACGGCATTAACAGTTAACAAAACGACACTCGACCCTGCCATCACCCCCAAAACAATTCCAGTAGTTCCCAACACTTTACTAAAACCAGGCCACTCAATTTCCCTAATTTCCTCTGCCACCCCACTCAAGAAATCAGGTTCCTTTTGCTCCCTCTCCTTCATTGCCTTCTTGATTTCCATACCCAATTCTGATATTCCCTCACTCTGATCTTTCTCGACCCGGTTATCCTCAGGAGGGTTTTCCTGGGTTTGGGATTCTGAGGCAACACTGGTGTTTTCTTGCTCTTGGGAGGCTTTGTTGAGGAAGGTCGAATTGGTGATTTTGGGAATGGAATATGTGAATTTTAAGGCGTTTTCTGTGAAAATATTAATGGGTCTTTCAGTAATATGGAATTTGGTGGTGTTGGGATGAGTGGATTTTTGGGATGCAATTATTGGAAAGGAAGAAGAGGGAGAGAAAGGCAAGGCCATATCTCTCTGCAAATTGGTGTTTGGTGAAGGAAGAGGGTGCTTTCTATTTAACTAAACCACACAAATATTTGGAAAAATGGATATCTGTTCGATCTATTTTCGTCGTCTTATACAGAGTTAGTACATTCATCGTGATTGATTAAAATACTTCTATTTTCATTACATCTAAAAAAGTTCACCCCAATCTTGACAACTCTCACCGTCTCATTAATGGAGTATCTTGAAGGAGGTAAATCACGAGATGTGTTCCAGCGGGTCAGGGAACAAGAGTTTGCTCGTATACTGATGCCTACAAAGAGTCCAATTCCATATCTCAGAAATTGAACGCTCACACTGTGGCTGTCAGCAAGGTTGAGACTATCTCACTCCTGTCATTTGCACTACTGGATTACTAAGGATGCGTTTGATTGCGTGTAACTTAGTTGAATGAAAATTGTTATTTAAATGTGTATGGTTAATTTAATTTTCAACCTATAAAATGTTATGTTTGTTTTTTTTTTTTTTATTAGTAGGTAGATGAGAAAGAGAAAGAGAGAGTGAATTCTTTGAAAAATAAAATCATACTCCCCTAAAAAAAAAAATTTATTTTAGAAAAAATATAATTACGTGATCAAAGGTATGAAAATAAAGAGATTATCAATAAGAACATTTTTAGGTTTGATGAACTTTGTCATGAAAGTATGTTACATGAAAATTTCATGGGTTGGTTTGTCATAGATTTGGAAATTTTTAGATAAGAGAATTTTCTTATCAAGATTACTATTAGTAACGTCACTAATATCGATATATGGAAATTACAGCCTATCAGAATTTTAAACTTTCCATTTCAAAATTAAGATTTGTAATTTATTTTTTTTTATCAAAAATCAGATGATAATCAAAATTTTAAATTATAATAATTATATTACATTATTGTTATAAAATTACATTAATTTATATACCACCACACCATCCACCCCAAGCAGATTTCAAAACCCTAGATCTTTCTCATTTTCTTCTCTTTTTTACTCTCTATATTCTCCTCTCTCTACCTTCTGTTGATAAAATGTAGGGAAATCTGAATACGTTAATGAACTCCAAGGCACGAAAAAACGTTATCTTTTAAGAGATATTTCTCCCATATTCAACAAAGTCACAACTGGGGTATGATAGAAAATCTCTCTCAGAATACAATGGAGTCGTTTGATTCAAATTATGATTATTTGATCAAACCAAGAAGACACTCGAAAATAACTGATTGATGCCAAGAGAAAGAAGGAAGAATAAATTGTTTTTAATATGTTTGCAAATGAGAATTCGTCCAGAATTTATAGAAACTGAGGCAACTGTTTGAATAGGTGTATCCCTTGAAATCCTTGAGTACGTCTATTGGAAGTGACTGTTAAAAATGAACAGATGGACAGCGACAAACACTAATCTGGGCGGCAAATCATTCGCAAGACAAAAAATTAAACACATGCAAAATGATGAAAAATATCTAACACCTTCTATCTAAGGCGATGCCATTCCAAAATTCCTCAAAAACCATAGAAGAAATGACAGAGAGGAATACAAGTTAAAAATAAGAAACTATGTAACAAAAATTCAAGCAGTCAAATGCTTCTTTAACAAGTGGCAGGTGCAGGTCAAGAGGGCATACCCTCTCCCAGCAGATCACAACTCCTCTATCATCACCCGAAGAAATCCTGTATACCCTTTCCAGCAAAAACCCGATCCGAAAGCTCAGCCAAAACGGCATTAACAGTTAACAAAACGACACTCGACCCTGCCATCACCCCCAAAACAATTCCAGTAGTTCCCAACACTTTACTAAAACCAGGCCACTCAATTTCCCTAATTTCCTCTGCCACCCCACTCAAGAAATCAGGTTCCTTTTGCTCCCTCTCCTTCATTGCCTTCTTGATTTCCATACCCAATTCTGATATTCCCTCACTCTGATCTTTCTCGACCCGGTTATCCTCAGGAGGGTTTTCCTGGGTTTGGGATTCTGAGGCAACACTGGTGTTTTCTTGCTCTTGGGAGGCTTTGTTGAGGAAGGTCGAATTGGTGATTTTGGGAATGGAATATGTGAATTTTAAGGCGTTTTCTGTGAAAATATTAATGGGTCTTTCAGTAATATGGAATTTGGTGGTGTTGGGATGAGTGGATTTTTGGGATGCAATTATTGGAAAGGAAGAAGAGGGAGAGAAAGGCAAGGCCATATCTCTCTGCAAATTGGTGTTTGGTGAAGGAAGAGGGTGCTTTCTATTTAACTAAACCACACAAATATTTGGAAAAATGGATATCTGTTCGATCTATTTTCGTCGTCTTATACAGAGTTAGTACATTCATCGTGATTGATTAAAATACTTCTATTTTCATTACATCTAAAAAAGTTGACCCCAACCTTGACAACTCTCACCGTTTCGTTAATGGAGTATCTTGAAGGAGGTAAATCGCGAGATGTGTCCCAGTGGGTCAGGGAACAAGAGTTTGCTCGTATACTGATACCTACAAAGAGTCCAATTCCATATCTCAGAAATTGAATGCTCACACTGTGGCTGTCAGCAAGGTTGAAACTATCTCACTCCTGTCATTTGCACCACTGGATTACTAAGGATGCGTTTGATTGCGAGTAACTTATTTGAATGAAAATTGTTATTTAAATGTGTATGGCTAATTTAATTTTCAACCTATAAAATGTTATGTTTGTTTTTTTTTAATTAGTGGGTAGATGAGAAAGAGAAAGAGAGAGTGAATTCTTTGAAAAATAAAATCATACTCCCCTAAAAAAAATATTTTCTATTTTAGAAAAAATATAATTACGTGAAAATAAAGAGATTATCAATAAGAACATTTTTAGGTTTGATGAACTTTGTCATGAAAGTATGTTACATGAAAATTTCATGGGTTGGTTTGTCATAGATCTGGAAATTTTTAGATAAGAGAATTTTCTTATCAAGATTACTATTAGTAACGTCACTAATATCGATATATGGAAATTACAGCCTATCAGAATTTTAAGCTTTCCATTTCAAAATTAAGATTTGTAATTTATTTTTTTTTATCAAAAATCAGATGATAATCAAAATTTTAAATTATAATAATTATATTACATTATTGTTATAAAATTACATTAATTTATATACCACCACACCATCCACCCCAAGCTGATTTCAAAACCCTAGATCTTTCTCATTTTCTTCTCTTTTTTACTCTCTATATTCTCCTCTCTCTACCTTCTGTTGATAAAATGTAGGGAAATCTGAATACGTTAATGAACTCTAAGGCACGAAAAAACGTTATCTTTTAAGAGATATTTCTCCTCTATTCAACAAAGTCACAACTGGGGTATGATAGAAAATCTCTCTCAGGATACAATGGAGTCGTTTGATTCAAATTGTGATTATTTGATCAAACCAAGAAGACACTCGAAAATAATTGATTGATGCCAAGAGAAAGAAGGAAGAATAAATTGTTTTTAATGTGTTTGCAAACGAGAATTCGTCCAGAATTTATAGAAACCGAGGCAACTGTTTGAATAGGTGTATCTCTTGAAATCCTTGAGTACATCTATTAGAAGTGACTGTTAAAAATGAACAGATGCACAGCGACAAACACTAATCTGGGCGGCAAATCATTCGCAAGACAAAAAATTGAACACATGCAAAATGATGAAAAATATCTAACACCTTCTACCTAAGGCAACACTCTCCATCTCATTCTCCGGATTTTTACAGCAACGACTTTCTACCGACGATGCTCTAGCTAACTTTCCTGATTTTCAGGCTATCACAACAGCATTATGCTGCAGTTTGCGATAGCAGCGCCCGGCATGAAGATTTTGCTTTTTGCAACAATGGTTCTAGGTGATGCATCTTCTCATGTGCGCTAGAAATTAGGTTTGGATGTTGTTTGTGTTGGTGTTAGTGGCATGGAGGTGGCGATGGTGGTGGCTGCTTGGTGTTGCTGCTGGTGGCGATGAAGACGACGATGACGGAGTGTTTTCGTTGGATCTGGTGGTGGCAGTTGTGGAGGATGTCAGTGACAAAATTGATCCAGGAATGTAGATGTATGGTTGATGTTTTAGGTTTAAGGAAGTTGATCAGGAGTTGTTTATAGGAGGTTCTAATGAGACTGCTGCAGGTGGGATCATTGTCAGCGGGGAGTATTTGGAATGCATTTTTTTTCCCCAAATTGAAGAGATCTGGCTTAGGGTTCCATCTAGTCCTCAAATTGGGTTTATTGGATACATGATGCAGAAATGTCTTGGTTTGTTGTTTAGAGGATGGATGATTTGGCAAAAGTGGTGTGGTGGAGATGTGGATTGCAGTGTCGATTGCGTTGTAATGGTGGGTTTGGAGACGCTGTTGTTGCTCATGAGAGAAAATTTGGCATTGGTGGCCACGACGGCAAATACAAATTCAGATCTTGCTGCAGCCGGTGTCGTAGTGGTGTTTGCAAGTAGATTTTGCGGTTGGTGGTGTTTTATGGTGGTTTAAAGTGATTTTGGGTGGTGGCGTCGCTGTTGTGTTGGTGGTGTTGATGGCCGAGGTGAGGGTGGTCGTGCTGACAGTGGTAGCTAAGGTCACGGTGGTTGTAAAGTAGTGGTGGTAGTTATGTTGGTTGTGTTGTTACCGATAGGTGTTGATGGTGGTTCTTGTGGCTGAATAAATTGTTTTTAATATGTTTGCAAATGAGAATTCGTCCAGAATTTATAGAAACTGAGGCAACTGTTTGAATAGGTGTATCCCTTGAAATCCTTGAGTACGTCTATTGGAAGTGACTGTTAAAAATGAACAGATGGACAGCGACAAACACTAATCTGGGCGGCAAATCATTCGCAAGACAAAAAATTAAACACATGCAAAATGATGAAAAATATCTAACACCTTCTATCTAAGGCAACACTCTCCATCTCATTCTCCGGATTTTTACAGCAACGACTTTCTACCGACGATGCTCTAGCTAACTTTCCTGATTTTCAGGCTATCGCAACAGCATTATGCTGCAGTTTGCGATAGCAGCGCCCGGCATGAAGATTTTGCTTTTTGCAGCAATGGTTCTAGGTGATGCATCTTCTCATGCGCGCTAGAAATTAGGTTTGGATGTTGTTTGTGTTGGTGTTAGTGGCATGGAGGTGGCGATGGTGGTGGCTGCTTGGTGTTGCTGCTGGTGGCGATGAAGACGAAGATGACGGAGTGTTTTCGTTGGATCTGGTGGTGGCAGTTGTGGAGGATGTCAGTGACAAAATTGATCCAGGAATGTAGATGTATGGTTGATGTTTTAGGTTTAAGGAAGTTGATCTGGAGTTGTTTATAGGAGGTTCTAATGAGACTGCTGCAGGTGGGATCATTGTCAGCGGGGAGTATTTGGAATGCATTTTTTCCCCCCAAATTGAAGAGATCTGGCTTAGGGTTCCATCTAGTCCTCAAATTGGGTTTATTGGATACATGATGCAGAAATGTCTTGGTTTGTTGTTTAGAGGATGGATGATTTGGCAGAAGTGGTGTGGTGGAGATGTGGATTGCAGTGTCGATTGCGTTGTAATGGTGGGTTTGGAGATGCTGTTGTTGCTCATGAGAGAAAATTTGGCATTGGTGGCCACGACAACAAATACAGATTCAGATCTTGCTGCAGCCGGTGTCATAGTGGTGTTTGCAAGTAGTTTTTGCGGTTGGTGGTGTTTTATGGTGGTTTAAAGTGATTTTGGGTGGTGGCGTCGCTGTTGTGTTGGTGGTGTTGATGGCCGAGGTGAGGGTGGTCGTGCTGACAATGGTAGCTAAGGTCACGGTGGTTGTAAAGTAGTGGTGGTAGTTATGTTGGTTGTGTTGTTACCGATAGGTGTTGATGGTGGTTCTTGTGGCTATGGCATTGGAGGTAGTGGTGTCACAAATTATACGGTTGATTGTGACTAATGAATTAGTTAATATGTGATCAATTAAATAGCTAAATTGAGATCAATAAATAATGTGTAACCTAAAAATTTGTTAATTTGTAACCATTGTGACCTCGTAAGGAGTTGTGTCTTATACAATTTATGATTTGTGATCGATAAATAAATTATAACCTATACATTTTTTAATTTGTGATTGATAACAAATTGTGACCTGTAAAATTTCTGATTGATGACCGTGAAATAATTTATAACCTATAAAAAATTTTATTTGTGATTGAAAAATAATATGTGACCAATTAGTTTGACAATTATGACTGAATTATATAAAATTGTGACTTTAATATATTTAATTTATAAAACATATTTTCAATTAATTATTTTATAGAGAAAATTTAATTAATATTTGATGTTTGAAACTTTGTTTCTTATTTTTGAAATGAATGATACTTAATAACTTGAATATGAAATTTTCCCATATTAGCAATTAGGGTTGAGCGTAGGTTGGATTGGGTTGAATCCAACCCAAATCAAATTCAACATGATCAATTTGATCTAAAATCAAATCAACCCAACCCAACTATTTGTTTAAATCCAACCCAATTTGGGTCCAATAAGTCCAACATTGATTCCCTCAGATGTGTCAATTGGGCAAATACGCCCATAGTGACTAGGATGAATATCTCGTATCCGAAAACTAGCAGTTGGTCAGTTTGGGTTTAGACCCAATTTAAGTTGGATCCGACTATATTTTGTTGAATTTGAACTATTTTTAAAGTTTGGATCCACTTGAAAATCTCAGTTATTTTTAACCTATACAAGGAATTAATTTTGAAAATAAATTTATAAATGATTTTGAAACTATGAAGCATTATATTTTTACATATTTATTAATTTCATTATCACATCCTTAATTTTTAGTTTATCGTTATATTATTTTGCATTTGTGCATTTTATTCATATCAATCAGTCTATGTAAAAAAATGGGACGTTTGCACATTCTAGACCTTTCTCTTATATACACTATTGTGTTTATGGAGATTTTTTCATTTTAATTATTAATTTTTTAATGGAAAAATTACATAAATCCAGATACTTAAACTTTTAAATTCAAAATTCAGGGTTAAAGTTTACTTGTACAAAAATCAGGTATTATATATAATTAATCCCCAATTCAATTAAAAACCATAATAATTTCCTCCATTTTCAATTTTCAATCCTGTCTCTCTTCCCTCTCTCTTCTCAGTTCTCACGTTGACTTCTCTTCTGTCTCTGCCCTCCGTCGATAACCATCAACGTTGAGGAGTGCCGTTGTCGCCGTCGAAGATGTAAGGGTCGAGCGGCGGCATAGTTGCTGCAGTGTGGCGCCATCGCAGTTGGCGATATGAGCAATCTTGCCGATCGAAGCCACACCGCCAATCAAAGCTATGAGCATCGAAGTGAGCTCTCATAGCGGCGTTGCGCGGCGTTGTCATGGCTAGTTGAGCGGGCAAAGGTTTTTCTTGTGATTTTTCGACATTTTTTCTTGCATTTTTGGGGTGGTGGTTGCGCAAGCGGAGGTTTCTACCATGATTTTGCTGCGCTGTGCAATGGTTTTTCTTGTGATTTTTGGACCTTTTTTGTTGCTTTTTGAGGTGATGGTTGCGCATGCGGTGATAGTGTGCTGTGGTAATGGTGGTGGTGGCCGGTTTATGGATTCTTAGTGGGGATGGTGGTTGGGTGTGATGTAAATGGAGATAGAGGAGATGGTGGTGGTGGTGGTGGTTTTGGTGTTGTGTTGTGCTGTGGGCGGTGCGATGTGCGGTGGTGGTGTGTTGTGGGCGTCGTGGTGTTACGGGTACGGTGATGCTAATGATGGTGGTGGCAGGAGACGGTGGTGCTCATCTTGGTGAGATGATGGTGGTTCTGGATGCGGTAGTGTCCAACTATTGTTGTATTGCTGTTGATGATGATGGCGATGGTGGTTGCAGTGGTAGTGATGGGTGGGGGTTTGTGACCAATAATTAGACATCCGTGACCAACTATTTGGGCGTCTGTGACCAAAAATTAGTGGTCGATCAGTATCAAGGTTGGATGTTTAGTGCATATGACCAACAATTTTGTTATTTGTGACCAAGAAATTGTGACCGATGTGACCTGGAACTATGGAAATGGAGGCGCCGTCCCCCGTCTATGAGCATATTTAAATCCCGGCCTTGAGCCGGGCATGGCTACTTTGCAGCGTAAAGTTTATACATTACCTTGCACACAAAAACATGATGTTTGTTACAATCACTAGCCTTTATTTGATAAATTAATAACGGTTGTTTTATATTTACATATTAATAAATACAGAATTCTATTGGTTTCCATTTTTTCAAAATTCATTTTCAACCAAACATTCCTCAATGAACTAATTTTACACGTATATTGAAAATTTTTCCTTATTTTTTGATCATATATTCTCCAAAATTTTTTTTTTAAAAAAATCACCATTTCAAAATGTATATTTTTCTAAAATGGGATTCAAACAAGGACTTGATAAAACTATTCTTCGGTACGGATGCAAACAAGGCATCAATTTAAGGGTGAGAAACAAGAATAAAGCTATTTGTATAATTATTGTTGATAATTGTGATTGACAAAATTGATGTTGTCAAGATTTGGACCATTGATTTGAAAAATAATTTCTAAAATAGATGAAGATAATGTTGTCAAGTGTATGTTGTTAATTAAGATTGTAAAAATATTGTATAAGTAGCATGGTTGGAAAAACAAATAAGCTAGGATTCTCGGAGTCAAGATTGAGAGATGTTTTATCTCTAATTCTAAGAAGCCCAAATTTGTGTTAGCTCATGTTGGGCCCGGTTTTTTAAGGTCTTCAAACAAATTTGATGGCCCGCTTATAGTGAGCACGGCCTTTGTATTTTTGGTCCTGCTACTTGTACATAGCTTGGTATACAGTCCCTCTCACAAGAGAGGGGTCGTGATTTTTTTATTGGATGTCTACCCCCTTCTTTTGCGAGAGGGTTGTACACCGAGCTGTCAAAGCTCAGGCAAATTCCTTGTATTTCTTCTATACAAATTATTTTGGAACTTTTGCTTCTTACTTTTTTTCCTTAAATTAAACCCTTGTTTGAGTCCTTTCGTTTTATAAAAATGTATTTTTGAATAATATATTGATAAAAAATATATAGTTATAAAATAAGAAAAATTTTAAATTTGTATTTAATATTATTTTATTAAAAAACATGTAATTAAAATAATGTTAAAATATTATTTAAAAATATATTTTCTCAGAAGAATGAAGCTCAGAAGGGGCTAAATTTCTAAAAGTATCTTTAATTTCAAAATTTATTTATTAGGAAATATTTGAGGTGGGATCCAAGACAAATAATAGAAGTATAAAAGCCTCTCAGTCTCCTTTCTTCCCTTCTCTTCCCCTCACCTCTTCCTGACCTCTTCAGTCAATCGTTTCTCTACTCTCGCTCAATCGGCTGCCTCTCTCACTTAGAACCCTCTGATTACTAAGGTCAGTTCAATTTTGATTGATCTTTTCAATACCGACACAACACTGGGAGAAATTAGCAAATACATATTTGAAAGAGTTAGGGTTTATGCTTTTACATAATATTCCTGTGTCCCTGAATTTATACAATGTTAGTTTGTAGATGTTAGTTTCAAAAGGTTTGTCCTTTTTTTGGTGTACTTGGGTTTTTATGTATCGTGAATGTTTTATGATTGCGCTCAGTTTTTGCATTTATGCAAAACAAAATATAGTGATTTAAGCTTCGTTTGAATTATAGACGATGTTTGTTGTTGAATTTTTAGTCTTTTGACTATTTTTAGTAATCAAGGTTTGTAAACGGTGTAATATCTAAGGATGGCATATTATCTCACTATTGTAGCAATTGAAGTTTAATCTTGTAAAAACTAGAAAAGGCTAAAGAGTACTATCTAAAATAATTTGAACATAATACAAGTACAGACAGTCCTCTTCTTATATAAGCATTGGAATGGAAGGAGAGATTCATTTACAATTGAGTCTCCTCAAAATTTAAGAATTCTTATATAAGAAACTCTTAATATAATTAGAAAACTGATAACCTACCTTATCAACTAAATAACAAAATTAATGAAATACTGGCAATCCTAGTTACGAATAATATTTGAATCCTAAAACTACGTGTAATAACTGATTTCTAGTAGAATTGTCATACATGACCCACCAACACATACCTGCACCTGTATATGTGTGTATTATTTCCAGTTTGTGCATTTTTTGTTTATCTGGGTTTCACGCAAACTGAAGGTGTTAGTTTATTGTGTCTCTTTCCCTCGAGGCATTGGGACTTCGAGGGCAGGGGAACATGAATGGATTCCTATAGAAATGAAATATTCTTAGCTAATTAGTGTAATCTTTAGATATATTCATGGATATTGGTAACAAACTGCTATGCCTTCTAGTATTGAACTGAAAAAAATCTTTTTGTCTGGGATGTAAATCTTGAGGAAACTGGTGGATACTGAATTTTTGCATTCAACCGATCTATGAATTTTAGGGTCTTTTTGTTCAACAATCACCCACTATTTATTTCTCTCATATGCCTTCCCCTCTGTTTATGGTTGGTAAATGTTTGGGCTAGTTCAAGCTATGGGGTTTCAGTTGCAGTGCGGCATGTTGGTGCTGTCAATTAAAATAATTCTGGGCAATGTATGCAAGTGTTACTTGTTTTTTGTTTACCTTGTTATGTCACTTTTACTGGTTTTAGTAAACAAAATTTTGAAAGTGCTTAGGATATAATTATTTTGAACTCCTAGTTGGTCTAATGATGAACTTCAGGAGTGGACAAAAATGATTCAGTTGCCAACCACAAATCAAATGGGAACAATGTTGTGTTAAATTTATTTTATTTTATTTTTTCTGTTTACCTTGTTATTTCACACTTACTGGTGTAAGTAAATATAACTTTGAAAGTGTCTTTGAAGTAAGTTAGGATTTAATTATTTCGAACTTCTAGTTGGTCTATAACAATGAACTGAAGGGAGTAGAGAAAAATGATTCAGTTGTGAACCCCTAATCCAGTGGGAACAAGGCTTAGTTTTTCTTGTTTGTGGTAATATGATGCATCTTGAAGATGGAGCTTGTCGCTATTGTAAGGTATCTCTAGCTGGACTTTTCATCAGAGAAGGATGGACATTGATTGATAGCTTCTCAGTTCTGTGTATTTCATTTTCCTTTTATGTTCTGCTTCTAGCATTTTTAGCTTAAGTTGTTGTCGGAAAAGGATTAATTTTTGACAGAGAGCCTATCACGTGTCTGTATTTTATTTATTTCCTTTTATGCCAATTATTGTCGTTGGGGAGCCAATTGATCTGGGTTGGTTCCCGTCCACCCGGATCAAATGGCATCCTGAAACACATGACAATATGGGTCGTATCTAGTTCTCACCGGAAAGAAATCTACTGAATATTCTTTCTGTTTCCCGCCTGACACAATTCGACGGGCTGTGAGACCTATTATGTGATTTGCATAAAGCATTTTCAACTGTTTGAGATGTAGAAATTACAGAAGAACATGAGTCATAGTTTGACCAAAGTTTGTTTTCCTATTCATATTAGTATCATGGCGAAAGCTGAAGGTGATGGTAAGGAACCAATGAACGAGCAAGCCGTCGCCAACATCTATGGTGCCATGAGGGCTGAGATCAACCAAATTTACTCCAAAATTACTGAACTTGAGATGGAGGTTAGTGAGCATTCACTCGTGATCAACGCAATTAAACCTCTTGATCCGTCGAGGCGTTGCTACCGGATGATTGGAGGTGTCCTCGTGGAAAGAACCATTAAAGAAGTTTTGCCAGCTGTCCAGCGAAACAAGGAGGGGATTGAAGAGGTAATAAATCGACTCAACGAGGCCTTGGAGAAGAAGAAAAAGGAGGTCGCTGAATTCGAGGCCAAATACAAAATTAGAATTAAAAAAACTGATGGTGAAATGAAAGATGAGAGTGGTAAGAAGGAAGGAAATGCACAGGGAGTCCTTGTTGGTCCTGCGAGTGTTAGTGAGTAGATATTTTTCCTATTAAGCCCTTTCTCGTGCCAGCTTTTTTTATTCATAATTAACAACTTTGAATGCTTTGTTGCCTTTGGTGTAAACTTGATATGCTTTCGTTGGTTAGATGTTAAAACTGATCGAACTCTGTGCTGTATCTTGGGAGTTGGTTTTTTTATGAATTCTGGTAGCCTAACTTGGACACTTGTTTGCTTATATTGGGAGGTTGGCCTTTTAAACTTTGATGATCAACTAATATTGTTTTTTCAAATATCCAGAAATTCTCTTTACGATGTCCTTCTCTGAACTCCATCTTCACCCACACCCTGTTTCCTAAATGCGCGACTTTGCTAACCTTTTTTCCGTTCTCCTTCCTACCGCGTTGCACTTTCTTTACTGTGTTTGCTGTGTTGATTTAGCAGAGAAGTGGTCAATTTTGAGGTCCGTCTACCAGAGTTTTTGTTTGTAGAAGAACTTTTCGGTGAAGTTGCGTTAAGTCAGTTTCATCTAAAAGCTATTTTAACCAAACATATACTTCTAAACAACTATATAAATATGTTCAAGGGTCTATTTAATTGTAAATATGAAATTAAATTGAATTGAAAACGAATTTCAAGGAATTGAATTGCTTAGAAATTATTTTTCTAGAAATTATAAATTATTGCGTTTGATTGATATAATTTTTTACCTGAAAAATGTTAAAATAAAAGTGTTTTTTAGTGTTCATTTGGTTTTGTTTTACATGAAAATTATCAATTAAATGGATAAAATTTATTGATATTGGGAATTAAATTTGTTTCCAATGCCAACAAAAAAAATTCAAGAAAATCATCTATCTTTTGGTATTCGTTTGGCTTTGTTTTGCATGAAAATTGTTCATTAAAGAAAAATATTTTTTTTACAATAATTTTTAAAATTTATTTTCATGGCAAAAAAAAAAAAAAAAAACATGGACAGTGAGTTGGAAAACCAATTCTTATCCATATGGTTTTCAAGGAAAACCAAGAAAATCACAATTTTCAAGACAAAATTAAATTTCATGAAAAAAATGTTTTATCAAATATAAAAAAAGTTGAAAAATAGAATTCATTTTTCATTTTCCATGGAATTCAAGACCAATCAAACATGGCCTAAAAGTAATTTCTCACTACTAGAAATAATATTTGACATTTTAAAATATATGTCAAATGTATCGTTTGTTTTAACCATGTTACATGTACATTGCATTTGACATCAAGATTTAAACTCTTTCGTGTGACCATATCTACACCATTAATTTTGATCAATACCATCACATCGCTCTTTAGATTTTTTGCACTTAGAGGAACGTCAAAAAAGGTATCAAAAAAAATGTTCAGCTGGCATTATTTCATTTGTTTAATTTGTTTCAATTGATTTAGTGTCAATTTGGACTTGACCATTTTTAGTTTTTCACATACAATATATAACTAAAAGCTATTTTTCACTTTCGAAGATGCCATTCCAAAATTCCTCAAAAACCATAGAAGAAATGACAGAGAGGAATACAAGTTAAAAATAAGAAACTATGTAACAAAAATTCAAGCAGTCAAATGCTTCTTTAACAAGTGGCAGGTGCAGGTCAAGAGGGCATACCCTCTCCCAGCAGATCACAACTCCTCTATCATCACCCGAAGAAATCCTGTATACCCTTTCCAGCAAAAACCCGATCCGAAAGCTCAGCCAAAACGGCATTAACAGTTAACAAAACGACACTCGACCCTGCCATCACCCCCAAAACAATTCCAGTAGTTCCCAACACTTTACTAAAACCAGGCCACTCAATTTCCCTAATTTCCTCTGCCACCCCACTCAAGAAATCAGGTTCCTTTTGCTCCCTCTCCTTCATTGCCTTCTTGATTTCCATACCCAATTCTGATATTCCCTCACTCTGATCTTTCTCGACCCGGTTATCCTCAGGAGGGTTTTCCTGGGTTTGGGATTCTGAGGCAACACTGGTGTTTTCTTGCTCTTGGGAGGCTTTGTTGAGGAAGGTCGAATTGGTGATTTTGGGAATGGAATATGTGAATTTTAAGGCGTTTTCTGTGAAAATATTAATGGGTCTTTCAGTAATATGGAATTTGGTGGTGTTGGGATGAGTGGATTTTTGGGATGCAATTATTGGAAAGGAAGAAGAGGGAGAGAAAGGCAAGGCCATATCTCTCTGCAAATTGGTGTTTGGTGAAGGAAGAGGGTGCTTTCTATTTAACTAAACCACACAAATATTTGGAAAAATGGATATCTGTTCGATCTATTTTCGTCGTCTTATACAGAGTTAGTACATTCATCGTGATTGATTAAAATACTTCTATTTTCATTACATCTAAAAAAGTTCACCCCAATCTTGACAACTCTCACCGTCTCATTAATGGAGTATCTTGAAGGAGGTAAATCACGAGATGTGTTCCAGCGGGTCAGGGAACAAGAGTTTGCTCGTATACTGATGCCTACAAAGAGTCCAATTCCATATCTCAGAAATTGAATGCTCACACTGTGGCTGTCAGCAAGGTTGAAACTATCTCACTCCTGTCATTTGCACCACTGGATTACTAAGGATGCGTTTGATTGCGAGTAACTTATTTGAATGAAAATTGTTATTTAAATGTGTATGGCTAATTTAATTTTCAACCTATAAAATGTTATGTTTGTTTTTTTTTAATTAGTGGGTAGATGAGAAAGAGAAAGAGAGAGTGAATTCTTTGAAAAATAAAATCATACTCCCCTAAAAAAAAAAATTTATTTTAGAAAAAATATAATTACGTGATCAAAGGTATGAAAATAAAGAGATTATCAATAAGAACATTTTTAGGTTTGATGAACTTTGTCATGAAAGTATGTTACATGAAAATTTCATGGGTTGGTTTGTCATAGATTTGGAAATTTTTAGATAAGAGAATTTTCTTATCAAGATTACTATTAGTAACGTCACTAATATCGATATATGGAAATTACAGCCTATCAGAATTTTAAACTTTCCATTTCAAAATTAAGATTTGTAATTTATTTTTTTTTATCAAAAATCAGATGATAATCAAAATTTTAAATTATAATAATTATATTACATTATTGTTATAAAATTACATTAATTTATATACCACCACACCATCCACCCCAAGCAGATTTCAAAACCCTAGATCTTTCTCATTTTCTTCTCTTTTTTACTCTCTATATTCTCCTCTCTCTACCTTCTGTTGATAAAATGTAGGGAAATCTGAATACGTTAATGAACTCCAAGGCACGAAAAAACGTTATCTTTTAAGAGATATTTCTCCCATATTCAACAAAGTCACAACTGGGGTATGATAGAAAATCTCTCTCAGGATACAATGGAGTCGTTTGATTCAAATTGTGATTATTTGATCAAACCAAGAAGACACTCGAAAATAATTGATTGATGCCAAGAGAAAGAAGGAAGAATAAATTGTTTTTAATATGTTTGCAAATGAGAATTCGTCCAGAATTTATAGAAACTGAGGCAACTGTTTGAATAGGTGTATCCCTTGAAATCCTTGAGTACGTCTATTGGAAGTGACTGTTAAAAATGAACAGATGGACAGC
Source organism: Olea europaea var. sylvestris (assembly GCF_002742605.1). Classification (NCBI taxonomy): domain Eukaryota; kingdom Viridiplantae; phylum Streptophyta; class Magnoliopsida; order Lamiales; family Oleaceae; genus Olea; species Olea europaea. Next base: position 25,455 of record NW_019244304.1, on the reverse strand, counting down.
GACAAACACTAATCTGGGCGGCAAATCATTCGCAAGACAAAAAATTGAACACATGCAAAATGATGAAAAATATCTAACACCTTCTATCTAAGGCAACACTCTCCATCTCATTCTCCGGATTTTTACAGCAACGACTTTCTACCGACGATGCTCTAGCTAACTTTCCTGATTTTCAGGCTATCACAACAGCATTATGCTGCAGTTTGCGATAGCAGCGCCCGGCATGAAGATTTTGCTTTTTGCAACAATGGTTCTAGGTGATGCATCTTCTCATGCGCGCTAGAAATTAGGTTTGGATGTTGTTTGTGTTGGTGTTAGTGGCATGGAGGTGGCGATGGTGGTGGCTGCTTGGTGTTGCTGCTGGTGGCGATGAAGACGACGATGACGGAGTGTTTTCGTTGGATCTGGTGGTGGCAGTTGTGGAGGATGTCAGTGACAAAATTGATCCAGGAATGTAGATGTATGGTTGATGTTTTAGGTTTAAGGAAGTTGATCAGGAGTTGTTTATAGGAGGTTCTAATGAGACTGCTGCAGGTGGGATCATTGTCAGCGGGGAGTATTTGGAATGCATTTTTTTTCCCCAAATTGAAGAGATCTGGCTTAGGGTTCCATCTAGTCCTCAAATTGGGTTTATTGGATACATGATGCAGAAATGTCTTGGTTTGTTGTTTAGAGGATGGATGATTTGGCAGAAGTGGTGTGGTGGAGATGTGGATTGCAGTGTCGATTGCGTTGTAATGGTGGGTTTGGAGATGCTGTTGTTGCTCATGAGAGAAAATTTGGCATTGGTGGCCACGACGGCAAATACAAATTCAGATCTTGCTGCAGCCGGTGTCATAGTGGTGTTTGCAAGTAGTTTTTGCGGTTGGTGGTGTTTTATGGTGGTTTAAAGTGATTTTGGGTGGTGGCGTCGCTGTTGTGTTGGTGGTGTTGATGGCCGAGGTGAGGGTGGTCGTGCTGACAATGGTAGCTAAGGTCACGGTGGTTGTAAAGTAGTGGTGGTAGTTATGTTGGTTGTGTTGTTACCGATAGGTGTTGATGGTGGTTCTTGTGGCTATGGCATTGGAGGTAGTGGTGTCACAAATTATACGGTTGATTGTGACTAATGAATTAGTTAATATGTGATCAATTAAATAGCTAAATTGAGATCAATAAATAATGTGTAACCTAAAAATTTGTTAATTTGTAACCATTGTGACCTCGTAAGGAGTTGTGTCTTATACAATTTATGATTTGTGATCGATAAATAAATTATAACCTATACATTTTTTAATTTGTGATTGATAACAAATTGTGACCTGTAAAATTTCTGATTGATGACCGTGAAATAATTTATAACCTATAAAAAATTTTATTTGTGATTGAAAAATAATATGTGACCAATTAGTTTGACAATTATGACTGAATTATATAAAATTGTGACTTTAATATATTTAATTTATAAAACATATTTTCAATTAATTATTTTATAGAGAAAATTTAATTAATATTTGATGTTTGAAACTTTGTTTCTTATTTTTGAAATGAATGATACTTAATAACTTGAATATGAAATTTTCCCATATTAGCAATTAGGGTTGAGCGTAGGTTGGATTGGGTTGAATCCAACCCAAATCAAATTCAACATGATCAATTTGATCTAAAATCAAATCAACCCAACCCAACTATTTGTTTAAATCCAACCCAATTTGGGTCCAATAAGTCCAACATTGATTCCCTCAGATGTGTCAATTGGGCAAATACGCCCATAGTGACTAGGATGAATATCTCGTATCCGAAAACTAGCAGTTGGTCAGTTTGGGTTTAGACCCAATTTAAGTTGGATCCGACTATATTTTGTTGAATTTGAACTATTTTTAAAGTTTGGATCCACTTGAAAATCTCAGTTATTTTTAACCTATACAAGGAATTAATTTTGAAAATAAATTTATAAATGATTTTGAAACTATGAAGCATTATATTTTTACATATTTATTAATTTCATTATCACATCCTTAATTTTTAGTTTATCGTTATATTATTTTGCATTTGTGCATTTTATTCATATCAATCAGTCTATGTAAAAAAATGGGACGTTTGCACATTCTAGACCTTTCTCTTATATACACTATTGTGTTTATGGAGATTTTTTCATTTTAATTATTAATTTTTTAATGGAAAAATTACATAAATCTAGATACTTAAACTTTTAAATTCAAAATTCAGGGTTAAAGTTTACTTGTACAAAAATCAGGTATTATATATAATTAATCCCCAATTCAATTAAAAACCATAATAATTTCCCCCATTTTCAATTTTCAATCCTGTCTCTCTTCCCTCTCTCTTCTCAGTTCTCACGTCGACTTCTCTTCTGTCTCTGCCCTCCGTCGATAACCATCAACGTTGAGGAGTGCCGTTGTCGCCGTCGAAGATGTAAGCGTCGAGCGGCGGCATAGTTGCTGCAGTGTGGCGCCGTCGCAGTTGGCGATATGAGCAATCTTGCCAATCGAAGCCACACCGCCAATCAAAGCTATGAGCATCGAAGTGAGCTTTCATAGCGGCGTTGCGCGGCATTGTCATGGCTAGTTGAGCGGGCAAAGGTTTTTCTTGTGATTTTTCGACATTTTTTCTTGCATTTTTGGGGTGGTGGTTGCGCAAGCGGAGGTTTCTACCATGATTTTGCTGCGCTGTGCAATGGTTTTTCTTGTGATTTTTGGACCTTTTTTGTTGCTTTTTGAGGTGATGGTTGCGCATGCGGTGATAGTGTGCTGTGGTAATGGTGGTGGTGGCCGGTTTATGGATTCTTAGTGGGGATGGTGGTTGGGTGTGATGTAAATGGAGATAGAGGAGATGGTGGTGGTGGTTTTGGTGTTGTGTTGTGTTGTGCTGTGGGCGGTGCGATGTGCGATGGTGGTGTGTTGTGGGCGTCGTGGTGTTACGGGTACGGTGATGCTAATGATGGTGGTGGCAGGAGACGGTGGTGCTCATCTTGGTGAGATGATGGTGGTTCTGGATGCGGTAGTGTCCAACTATTGTTGTATTGCTGTTGATGATGATGGCGAAGGTGGTTGCAGTGGTAGTGATGGGTGGGGGTTTGTGACCAATAATTAGACATCCGTGACCAACTATTTGGGCGTCTGTGACCAAAAATTAGTGGTCGATCAGTATCAAAGTTGGATGTTTAGTGCATATGACCAACAATTTTGTTATTTGTGACCAAGAAATTGTGACCTATGTGACTTGTAGATAAAATATAACTTGTAATTTGAATGATCCGTGGTTTTGAAATAATCTGTGATCTATAAAAAAAAAAATTTGTAACCTTGAAACAATCTTTGACCAATTAAGTTGACGATATGTGACCTATAAATAAATTTGTGACCTATAATTATGAATCTGTAACCATTAATCGAATAGTTGTGACTTTATTATCTTTATTTAATAAATATTTCTAATTAATTAGTTAAAACCTAATTTTTACATTAATGAAACTTTCATAAGCCAAGATCTAACCAACTCGACCTCAAATTTGATTTTCTAACTCAACCCAGCCCAAATTGAACTTGAAAACCAACCCAAATCGATCGGTTTGGATTGGGTTGATTGGTTTAAGCGATTTGAATTGATTTTTGCCCAGCCGTAAATATCATTGTAGATATAAATATTATCAAAAATAACGTTTTTAAGCTTCATGAACTTGTTCAAAAATTCTGCCAAGAATGAAAATTTTCAGGATATGAGAAAAATATTTATTTTGGTAAAGGAAAAAATATTAAAAATATTTAATAAGAAAACTATTATTTAATTATCAAAATTTTAAAGTATTTTTTTACGTTAATCTAATCATGCACCTATTTTGGAAAAATATGGAAAAAGACTGGAATGATTGTAACAATTAATAAATAATGGATAAATCCTCCCATTTTAACAATCTTTTTGGCGTTAGTAAATACTTGAGCAATATTATTAAAGTGTGTATTTAAAATTAATTAGAAAAAGGGATAATTTCAATATGTTTTCATGCAACACCTTTGAAAACTGGAAGATTATTATTAGAATCCTTAACTTTTGAATAGGTGAGGACTTCGGTCCTCAACCTATCTGTGATTTTGGGTTCCCTAATTCCCGGAAACAGTTCTTCTTTAGAACCTCGGAAAGTCTCCCTTTATTTTTATTTTTATTATTATTATTTTTTTAATATTATTGAAAATGACTATTATCCTTAGGAGCTTAATTACGTCAATTTTTGAGTTTACATTCCTTTTTTATTTTTAAAATAAAACAAAAGTTTTATTCGTTGATTTTTTATTAATAAATAATTACATAACATGAAAATATCATGTCGGTGTTTGAACCGATATAATCTCTGACTCACTTCCAATAAGATTATACAGTTTTAAATAGTAAAATTTCAAATTATAGTATGTAAGGTCAGATCAGAAGCTCATCCAACGAGCTCAACCATGTGTTGCTGTCATATATGAACATCGTTATTACTCATTGAAAATTGGGCCCTACTACAAATACAGGGCTTTGTAATATAGGGGGCCTATTAAAGCCCCCAGCCCATCATAGAATGCTAGCTCGACCCCCCTCCATTATAGGGCCCCTGTACCAGGGGCCTTTCTCTTGAACATGTGTCTTCTAACAATATTATCACCTCCAAAATGATCACTCCCGAAAGAATAAGTGTTACCTTGTTGTAGCACCTTTCCACCATTCAATCACAGGAGAGATTTGATTGCCTATGCGGTAGATAATCATGATCTAAACAAGAGTTACGTCCTAAGTATAAGCTTTGTTTGATTTCCATTTTATTAAAAATACATTTTTCTCTTTCTTCTTTTCAATCATACATTCTTTAATAAAATATATATATATATATATATATAATATGCAAATTCAAAAATTTCCTTATTTTTTAAACACATATTCTCCATTCAAATTACTATTCCAAAATGATTTTTTTCAGGTAAAAAATGAGCATTAAACAAGCAAATAATAATGTTTGACTTGTCAAACTCAACAACCAATCAAAACTCTCTAATCAGGACAGTGGTTCACATCTCGAGGTTGATACTGTAGCTAGATGTGATAAGGGTTGGCAAACACTTGGTTAACGACTTATAAATAAGGCCAAAACTCACTCTTTGTAATAAACTCAAAACCATCTCTGCAAAGAATTTCTTTCCATTTACAATATTCTAGTAATTATCCTGTTAAATTCATCTTAAATTGATCTAAATTTTCACATCAATTTTACTCATCGACATATATAAAATATGTACATTACATGTTCAATGTGTTACAACGTGAAGGAATAGCATTCCTTATTATAAAAAATGTTAATAAAATCTTCGACATTTATAATAATTTATCAATTTTCACCGGTTTTGATATCAAAACCAATTTGGCCATCCCATCGAGCCCTCGTTCGACTACTAAATGGTCCAAGTATATTAATTGGATCAATCGATCCATTCAAACTTTACAATTATGAGTTTAATGATTACTACTGTCAAATGCTACCCGATAGCTATTAGGTCAAAATAATAAACTCCACACTGAGACTGCATGTCAATATTTTCATTTTTCCATCTCCTTGAATTGTTTCGACCTTTATTTCCTCTTCGGATATATTTTGGCTTTTGAGGAAGGGTGAGCTTATCATCATTGATCATTCATATTGTGGAGTCATGCGAAGCGTGAGGTCTAAATCTATTTTGAGGTGCACGCCTCGTGGGCCTAAATTTAATTTGACCATGCCATGGGAATTTGGAACATAACGAAAAAATCAAGATTTGCAAATAAAACACATGAAAAATTGTTATACAAGAAGAGTTTGCGATTTTTGGATTATGGAATATGCATGGTAAAGAAAAAAAAAATACAGTCGAAACTTGCTGATGAATGACCATAGTTTGAAATTGATAGAACTGAAATATTTTTCGAAAGTTTTATTTCCGCTGCGATATAACAAATTGTGAATTGTAATCTTTAAAAGTTTAATAGTAATCGACATATAAAGATTTACGTTTCTCTTTTAACAATGTTGACATTTTAAGTTAAAAATCCAACACTTAAACATAGTGTTGAAGTAGGTAAAGTGGCTAAGTTCAAAATTTAACGTCACCCATTTGATAAAATTGTGCATGTGCCACATGGTTTGATAAAAAAACCAGATGATGATGATGATAATGATAATAATAAGGGGGTGTTTGATAGTCATTTTTATGTAAAAATGTATTTTAAAATTGTAAAATGATGTGAAATGTGTGATTGAAAAATAAGGAAATTCTTTTGATTTACGTGTAATATTATTTTAATAAAGAATATGTGGTTGAAAAGAAGAGAGAAAAATACATTTTGAAAAAAATGACTACCAAACGGGGTCTAATAATAACAACAACAATAACAACAGTAACACTAATAACATGCTATACAAATGAATTTGTAGTACAATTTTGTTCGAAACAAGTGACATTATGGTCCAACTTTAAATTTGGTGTTCGATAGAAATATGGATTTTTCCATTCCAAAAAAGGGTTGATTCAGACCTTTATATAATTTAAAAATGTGGAAGAATCATTCGAGCAATCAAAATTTATTAACAAGTTGCTTTTGATCATTTTCGACGATTAAATTGAGTTTTGCCATGATCGTTAAATTTGTCTTGTTGAAAGAAGACAAGACACCATCAATATGAAAGTTTTTGTATAATAAAGAAGCTATTTAGCAATGTTTTAGGTCAAAATTACTAAAGGAAAAATATAAAAGAAATTAAAAGGCTAAAATATTTTTCCTTTTAACACTTTTCTTTCTTTTTCTAGATTATTTCATGGGAAAATTTCACGTGTCATGTATTAAGTATCGACAATTCAAAAATGAAGTTTTAAGTTTAAAAAATGCAAAAATCCGATATTAAATAATTAATTAAATATAATAAGATCAAAATTATATAATTAATGATCACATATACATAATTATAGATCGTAACTTATTAATTGCTCACATATTATCAAATTACTTTGTCACAGATTATTTTGAAGTCATAAATTAAAAATTGGAAAAATTGCAGCAGCAGTCCAAAACCTTTCACGTTTTTGTAGACTTTATCCTAACATTCATTTTGTGTCACCCACGTTTTCAAACCTATCAAAAATATGCACCAGGGGTCCAAATGGACGAAATTTTTGACCGTTTGTTGACCAAGAAAATTGAACTTTGATCAAATTCGAAAGGGTAAACTGGTATATTTGCATTTTTCCAAATGTTATTAACTATTAGAACAATTAAACTATATATATATATATTCTTCTTCTTCTTCTTTCGATAGTTGGCACCATGACCACACCCAATCCCCACCTCAACCAAACCAAAACTTCATCTTCTTCTCAAAGCCGTTGGCATCACCACAGCCTACACGCCAACAACTAATCAGCTACCTCCCAAAATCACCACCATTCCACAACCTTCAACCACTGCCCAAACTGCCATTTCCCTACCTACCAACCACTACCTAAACGAACCCAACCTAACCTCCACCCCACGCCCAACCAACATCCGGCGAAACACAATCCAAAGCCACTGACTGCCACCACCAAACCCACAATCGACTCGGTGGACAACCCGTCTATCTCAAATTAATCAGTTCAAGTCTACAAGAAATTACCGTTGGAAAATCCCACCACCACCATCTCCATAGCGACTGCAACATAGAAAATTCGGTCGAAGCACTGACCAATATGATGCACTTTCCTTATTTGAAACCCTCCAAGCAAATCAAGCTATTTCTATAATCGAGATGCACTTTTCCCTCGTTGAAACCAAATAGCACTGTCCTTATGTTTGGTGCAGAGAATCCCCTCTGTGAATCCATGGCTCTTGGTTTGGATCTTGCTAAGAAATCACAAAATTGGTCGGCGGCTTTGGAAGGAATAGAAGTGGAAGGTGATGGTTTGATTTAGTGGAGGTGGCTTTGGTTTTTGTGTGGCCGTGGGTCTAGTGGTGGCGGTCGACGGCTTCAGATTATGGTGGGTTGGGGGTAGGGGTGGAGGCAGGGAAGAAGATGGAGATAGTGGGCTTTCTTTCTTTTTTTCTTTTTTTAGTTTAATTGTTAATAATGTTAAAAAACTGTTAATTCTAAATATACTAATTTACCATTTTCAATTTGATAGTGGGCTTTCTTTTTTCTTTTCTTTTTTTAGTTTAATTGTTAATAATGTTAAAAAACTGTTAATTCTAAATATACTAATTTACCATTTTCAATTTGGTCAAAGTCTAAAATTCTTAGTCAACTAATAGTCAAATGGACGATTTTCATCAATTTGGACCCCCAGTGCATATTTTTGAAAGGTTTGGAACCGTGGATGGTACAAAATAAAGATTAAGGTAAAATCTGCAAAAATGTGAAAGGTTTGGGACCGTTGTTGCAATTTTCCCTTAAAGATTTTATAGGTCACAGACCAAAAAAAAATTATAGATCATAATTTTTCTATCAGTCACATTTTTCAAAATTGTTGGTCACATTATTTTGTAGTCATAAATTATCGAATTTTAAGGTCACGATTTAATAGATAGTCACAAAGAACCAAATCACTGTGTTAAGGGATATAATCTCACATCAAATAAAGATGAAAATATAGATCAAGTTATAAAAGATTACGCTATTCCTCTTAACAAAGTTGACTTTTTAAGATGGAATCCCAAGTCTTTACGTGGTATCAGAGCTCATTAAACTCCAACAAGCAATTCGATTCAATAAATGAGCATACGAATTTCAAGGTTGGTATGCTCAATTGAACTATTATCTTGCGGAAGTATGTTAAGAGATAAAAGTCCCACATCAATTAAAGATGAAAACATAAACCAACTTCTAAAAGATTGTGTTACTTCTCTTAGTAAGGTTGACATTTAAAGATGGAACTTCAAATCTCAACACATTGGTCACACACACCCCATCATTGATCTCAATCCACCACCAATACTTGAACACAAAACAACCAAATAGTTGGTCACAATTACTATTGCACCTCGTCCTCGCCACAACACCATTACGACCACCACCAACAACAAAAAAAGCTACCACCAAAACACAATCGTCTCTCCTGTACCACACAACCGTCGACCACCATCACGCCGCCAAAACCACCGCCGCTGCTAGTTCCACTACCAACAAAATCCCCAACACAACCAAAACACAATGACCACCACCACTCCAACAACCAAAAAAATGCCGCCGCCACTACCCAACATCGCACCACCACTGTCAACGTCACACCTATCACATCACGACAATCAGTCAACACCACCGCACATGTCAGAGCCGCCACCGTACATAGTACCACACCATGTACTTTTTGGAAATGGTGGGTCAATTGGGTCAACTTTGACCACAATTTTAAGTGGGACCCGATGTTCGATGTATCGAAATTGATATTCAATTAAATTCTACGTTCCTAGTAGATGAGTGTAGAATATTTAATTGTGAAAAATCACTTCAATATGAATGAAAAATTATGGTTGAAAGTTGGACAATAAATAAGAGGAATAAATGGGAAAAAATTGGAAAAATGTTCCAATCCCACATAGGTTACAAATACAACCTTGAGCCACTTAATAAACTTCAAGTTTGGATATGGGTTTGGGCCCCAAGGAGTACCAATAGTCTTTGAAAGGGGGGAGTCTTAGACAATGTCTAGACTAATCCAAAGGCCCCGCGCGCGCGCACCGCCGTCGTCCATCCGACCGGCCGATCAGGTCGTGGGTGTGGGCCTGTGTTAATATTAATTAATTTTTTTAATTCAATTAATTCCCTCCCTTTGATAGTTTATTAATCGACCCATCAGTTTGCTAAAACTGTGCGTTAAGTGGGCGTGAGTGGTGGATGGAAACTGCTCAGCCGTCAACTCTCTTCTCTATTTGAATGGTCCTCAGGCTTTCAATTTTAAACACACACAGAAACATCACGAAGTCATTCTGCATACATACTCTTCTTCTCTGCAATAGTCTACAGAGAGTACTTCCGTTCTGGTTCGTTGTCTTGCAGTCGAAGTGCTGCTTCTGCAAATATCTGATCGTTGTATCTTGGGAGATGCTTTACCACATACCGTAAGCACCGTGTGACAGGGTAAAAATGTCTTAAGGATAGAGAGCCCAGTTCTCGCCTCGATCATCCTCATTCCGAATTCTGGACTTCTTTATGCTTCTATTTTATTCTGTGCAATTCATTTTCAGAAAATGATATTCTATTTTTACTGTTTTACAATTGTTCATCTGGTTTAGCAAGTCATTCATGGAAAATCTGTTCTGTACAACAAATTCAAAAAACGAAAACAACAATTTTAAGACATTTTTATAAATTATTTTTCAAAATTGTACTTGCTTATTTCTAACCTTTGCCGACTCTTATGCGAAATTACTATTCTGCAGAATTTTAATTTGTAAATTATGACGGGTTGATCTTCTATTTTGAAAACAAAAATGGCTAACAGTGTTGGGATCAATGCAATTTCCCCTGCTGTGGCTGTGACGCCAACGGTGGCTACTGTAATGCCGACAATGTCTGGTCCTTTTGGTTCAACTCATGTTTCTCACGGAGAGAAACCTGAAAAATTTAATGGGGTTGATTTTAAGAGATGGCAGCAGAAAATGCTGTTCTATCTCACCACTCTGAACTTGACAAAGTTTCTCATGGAGGATCCTCCTACTATTCAACAAGGAGAAAATAATCGAGTTTCGATTATTGCCTTGGATGCATGGAAACATTCCGATTTCTTGTGCAAAAATTATGTACTGAATGGACTGAATGATTCGGTATATTGTGTATATAGTATAATGAAAACTGCAAAAGAACTATGGGAATCTTTAGAGAAAAAAATATAAAATTGAAGATGTTGGATCTAAAAAATTTCTTGTCGAAAAATTTTTGGAATATAAAATGATTAACTCTAAATCTATTATTTCCCAAGTTCAATATTTGCAGGCACTCCTCCATGATTTACATGCTGAAAAAATGACTGTAAGTGAGTCATTCCAAGTAGCAGCGGTAATTGAAAAACTCCCGCCTTCATGGAGAGATTTCAAAAATTACCTCAAACACAAACGTAAGGAAATGAACATGGAGGAGTTGATTGTGCGTTTGAGGATCGAAGAAGATACTAAGAAATCTAAAAGGAGGAACGGGGGACCAAGCATGGAAGCTAAGGCAAACATGGTTGAATCATGTTCAAAGAAGAACATGAAAAGGAAGCACTCAAACTTTGCTCCGAAGAAAAAAGAAAACAACCAGAAGAACAAGAAGTTCAAAGGGGACTGCTTTAACTGTGGCAAACCTGGACATCGTGCAATTGACTGTCGCAAGCCTAAAAAGCAAAATGATCGTGCACATGTTGTTGAAACTGAAAATCTGTCTGAAGGTGTTCAAGAAATGCACCTATCTGCTGTAATATCTGAATGTAATAGTGTTGGAAATCCCAGGGAATGGTGGGTGGACACTGGTGCCACTTGCCACATTTGTGCTGAAAAGAATGTGTTTTCTGATTACAAAATTAGCAATGGAGAACAACTGTTGAAGGACAAGGAAAGATGACCTTGAAGATGACATCTGGCAAAGAACTCATCCTCAACAATTTGCTGCATGTGCCGGACATTCGGAAAAATCTTATTTCTGGTTCTTTTCTTAGCAATAATGGATTTAAGTTAGTATTTGTATCTGACAAATTTGTACTAACTAAAAATGGGATGTACGTTGGAAAAGGTTACATGACCGATGGGATGTTCAAGATTAGCGTTCTTACTGTTGTACCTAAATTGAACAACATTAATGAAGCTTCTACTTCTGCGTATATTGTTGATTCTTCTTGTTTATGACATAAAAGATTAGAACATGCAAACTTTAAATCTGTGCGCAAATTAATGAAATTAAATTTGCTACCTTCTCTAAGTTTCGATCCGAATAACAAATGTGAAACTTGTGTTGAGGCTAAGTTAGCCAACAGACCATTTCCTTCAGTTGATAGAAATATTTTACTTTTAGAATTAATTCATAGCGATCTATGTGATTTGAAATTCGTACAAACTAAAGGTGGGAAAAAGTATTTCATTACTTTCATTGACGATTACACTCGGTACTGTTATGTTTATCTATTAAAAAGCAAAGATGAGGCTTTGGAAATGTTTAAACATTATAAGAATGAAGTTGAAAATCAACTTAGCAAAACAATAAAAATTGTTTGAAGTGATAGAGGTGGAGAATATGGAGCGCCGTTTGAAAAATTTTATTCTCAACAAGGCATCATTCATCAAACAACGGCTCCTTATTCACCTCAATCTAATGGTATTGCGGAATGAAAGAACCACACGCTTAAAGAAATGATAAATGCTATGTTGATTAGTTCTGGCCTACCACAGAATTTTTGGGGGGAGGCTATCCTCTCGGCAAATCACATTCTTAACAAAATACCACACAAAGTAAAGGATGAAACACCTTACGAATTATGGATAGGTCATAAACTTTCATATAAATACTTGAAAGTGTGGGGGTGTTTAGCAAAGGTAGAAGTGCCAAAACCTAAAAAAATAAAAATAGGACCAAAAACTGTAGATTGCATATTTGTTGGATATGCTCATAATAGTAGTGCATATCGCTTTCTTGTGCATAAATCCGAGATTATGGATATACATGAAGATACAATAATTGAATCGAGGAATGCAAGTTTCTTCGAAGATGTCTTTCCTCGTAAAGACAAAAGTGATGTAAGTTCAACAAAACGAACTTACGATACTGCGAATGATGATGAAAATGAAGAAGAACTCAGACACGGTAAAAGGGATAGAAAGTCTTCGTCCTTCGGTTTAGAATTTATAACGTACATGATCAAAAATGAACCAAAGACATTCGTGAAGCAATGTCAACACCAGAGGCTCCTTTTTGGAAAGAAGCCATCAATAGTGAAATTGAATCGATAATGTAAAATCATACTTGGGAGTTGGTTGATCTCCCACCTGAAAATAAACCTCTAGGTTGCAAGTGGATTTTTAAGAAAAAGTCAAAATTTGATGGATCTATTGATAAATACAAAGCTTGTTTGGTAGCAAAATGATATAGACAAAAGGAAGGTCTTGATTTCTTTAATACTTGCTCACGAGTAACGAGGATTACTTCGATAAGAATCCTTATTGCAATTGTTGCGATACATAATCTCGAAATTCATCAAATGGATGTTAAAACAGCTTTTTTAAATGGTGAGTTGGAAGAAAAAATATACATGGAGCAACCTGAAGGATTTGTCGCTCATGGACAAGAGAAAAAGGTTTGCAGACTTGTTAAATCTTTATATGGACTAAAACAGGCGCCAAAGCAGTGGCACCAAAAGTTTGACAAAACAATGCTGTCAAATGGTTTTATAATTAACGAGTGTGATAAATGTGTGTATAATAACAGTACGCCGACAGCATATGTCTTAGTATGTTTATATGTGGATGATATGCTAATTCTGGGTAGCAATCATGATATCATTGTCTCCACTAAGAAAATGCTAACAAAATATTTTGACATTAAGGACATGAGTGTAGCGGATGTAATTCTTGGAATTAAAATTTCTAAAACACCAAATGGCCTCGTTCTTTCACAATCTCATTATGTTGAGTCTGTGCTAAAGAGATTTGGAGTCGTTGATGAAAGTCCAGTCAAAACTCCGATAGACACGAGTCTACACTTAGCAAAAAATAGAAGTGAACCTGTACATCAATTAAGATATTCTCAGGTTATTGGAAGTCTGATATATTTAATGAACTGCACACGTCATGACATTGCTTTCGCAGTTAATAAATTGAGTAGGTTCACATGTAATCCAAGCAATGATCACTGGAAGGCATTGAATAGGGTACTTCGATACTTAAAACATACCTTAAAATTTGGATTACATTATATGAGATATCCAGCAGTATTAAAAAGATATTGTGATGCAAATTGGATATCTGATATGAAAGATTCTAAATCCACAAGTGGTTATATATTTACACTTGGTGGTGCGGCAGTGTCTTGGAAATCCTCAAAGCAAACTTGCATAGCTCGATCAACAATGAAATCAGAGTTTAATGCATTGGATAAAGCTGGAGAGGAAGCAGAATGGCTTCGTAACTTCTTAGAGGATATCCCGTGTTGGCCTAAGTCGGTACCTGCAATTAGTATTCACTGTGACAATCAGTCTGCTATTGCAAGGGCACAAAATTGCATGTATAATGGTAAGTCTAGACATATACGTCGTAGACACAATACCATAAAGCAGTTGATCTCAAATGGTATTATCTCCATTGATTATGTGAAATCAAAGGAGAATCTCGCGAATCCGCGTACAAAAGGTCTATCAAGAGATCAAGTATATTATCTATCAAAGGGAATGAGATTAAAGCCGAACATGCATGACTCTTGATGATGGTAACCCAACCTTGTTGACTGGAGATCCCAAGATCTTGGTTCAATGGGACAACTAAGTTATTAAGACTCAGTTAAGCACTTAACCATCCCTTTATAAAAAGTGCTGTCTGCGGAAAGTAAAAGGCTAAGTTGTAACTTTTAATGATGCCTATAACTTGGATAAACCAAGTGGGGTATAGCAGAATACTCTCAATAGGAAATCACCTATATAAGTGTGAAGTGGGGCGGCTTCCATGAGAATTTGGGGCTTAAAATTCTCTAAAACACTTATGAATCCCAAGAATTGTTCAGGGCCAAAATGAACACAACTATGAGAACCTAAGAATTGAATAGAAAGGTTATTGTGTGGATACTATTGCCTTGGTTTACACTAACGGCTGAACAATTCAAGACATCAGTTCACTGATTAGCGAAGTAAACTCGATAGTATTCCACTAAGGCAGGTTCAAAGCCAAAAGCAACCTCTCTTGAAGCAATAAGTCTTTCGCATGTACTCTTTGTTCGTGTCTGCATTGCATAGTCATGATAATTTCCATTCATGTGGAGGATTGTTGGAAATTGTGGGTCAATTGGGTCAACTTTGACCACAATTTTAAGTGGGACCCGATGTTCGATGTATCGAAATTAATGTTCAATTAAATTCTAAGTTCCAAGTAGATGAGTGTAGAATATTTAATTGTGAAAAACCACTTCAATATGAATGAGAAATTATGGTTGAAAGTTGGACAATATAAGAGAAATAAATGGGAAAGAATTGGAAAAATGTTCCAATCTCACATAGGTTGCAAACACAACCTTAAACCACTCAATAAATTTCAAGTTTGGATATGGGTTTGAACCCCAAGGGATACCAATAGTGTTTGAAAGGGGGGAGTCTTAGACAATGTCTAAACTAATCCAAAAACCACACACGCGCGTCGTCGCCGGTCGGGTCGTGGGTGTGGGCCTGTGTTAATATTAATTAAATTTTTGTTTTAAATTCAATTAATTCCCTCCATTTGATAGTTTATTAAGCGACCCATCAGTTTGCTAAAACTGTGCGTTAAGTGGGCGTGAGTGGTGGATGGAAATTGCTCAACCGTCAACTCTCTCCTCTATTTGAATGGTCCTCAAGCTTTCAATTTTAAACACACACAGAAACATCATGAAATCATTCTACATACACACTCTTCTTCTCTACAATAGTCTACAGAGAGTACTTCCGTTCTGATTCGTTGTCTTGCAGTCGAAGTGCTGCTTCTGCAAGTATCTAATTGTTGTATCTTGGGAGACGCTTTACCACATACTGTAAGCACCGTGTGACGGGGTAAAAACGTCTTAAGGATAGAGAGCCTAGTTCTCGCCTCGATCATCCTCATTCCGAATTCTGGACTTCTTTATTCTTCTGTTTTATTCTGTGCAATTCATTTTCAGAAAATGATATTCTATTTTTATTGTTTTGCAATTGTTCATCTGGTTTAGCAAGTCATTCATGGAAAATCTGTTCTGTACAACAGATTCGAAAAACGAAAACAACAGTACTATACGTACCCAACCACCACACCACCATTGCATTTGTAGCACTATCATCGCCACCGTATTGCACACCTCTACTCCACCGCACCACAGTAGCACGTCACCACTGCGACGCACACCTGACAGCTCCACCATCACCGCACTGCACACCTCCACCTCCAAACCGTCAGTCACTACACTCAATTTTTTTTAAAAGGAAGGACGCCGCAACTCGTGGTGATTCGCTCTCCTTTTGGGGTGATATGGATTGAGGGTAGGTGATGATACTTGGTGATGACTAAAAGATGAGGAATTCCTAATTGTTGTATTTGTACAGAGAGAATGGGGGAGGTGATGAGCTTATAAACAGGAGAGAGATGGTGGAGGGAGAGAGATAATTATGGAAATAAATTAGGATTTTTCATAGATGAGGACCTAATTTGTGAATAATGAAACTTCATCCCTAATTTTTGTATTGTTATCTTTAAACATATCCAATTATGTAATTTCCACTTATTTCATTTTTATTAAATTAGCTGCTAGGCCCAACACCATCCATAATGGGCCGAAACACAGGCCCAATTATACTAGTCCCAAGGTGTTGAAGATGTTCTATATAGGGTCCGCGTCTCTCTTTCTTTCTCTCCCCCCTACTTTCGTTGGTTCATGTGTTGCGGCATATATATTGGACACAACCCCTCCAAATTGAAAAACTTTTAGCTTAATTTTACTTCATGGAAATCTACTGTTAATTCATCACGTTAGAGGTAATGACTTTTTTTTATTTATTTTTATTTTTATTTTTTGCAAAAAAGAATAAGTCATTGTGAATAATTGAAGATTTTGCATATATCTTGTATTCTGCTCTGTGGGGACAAATTTAAGTTTTGCGAGTTAATTTTTAATATTTTACTGGAATTTTTTATGGGTTTTAATTATTTATATTCATATGTTCGGTTCTTATGGTCAACTATAGATATGGGGATTTCTTACGCATAGGGTTTCTGGTAAATTTAGAAGATTGTTGTGTTTCTAAGATTTTTATTCTGCAAGCCATATTACCATAGACTTCAATTGTTTGAATTCATCAATTGTAATCATTAATTTGAAAATAAAAAACTAATCATGAAATTAATTAAATATTTTGCACGAATCTTGCATACTACTTGTGGGGAAAGTATAAGTTTTGCTAGTCAATTTGTAATATTTTACTCAAATTTCTTTTGGGTTTTTAATTATTTATTTATCTGTTGGCTTCTTATGGACCACTGTAGATTTGGGGATTGTTTTACACTTGGGGTTCTGGTAAGTATAGAACTTTGGTTGTGTTTCTAATAGTTGTTCATTATTTTTTGCTTTAACCTGTGATTGTAGGTTTGATCTCCCTTAAACAATTGTTGCTTGAATTATCCGGGGGGCACTTATATTTGATCCAATCTATCTGCGTAAGTTTTACTGTATCCGTTTGTCCTTTGCTCATGGAAACTAAGAAAATCATAGCCATATGCCAATCTGGAGGTGAATTTGTGGCCAACAAAGATAATGGATTGTTGTCTTACACTGGTGGGGAAGCTTATGCTCTGAGCATTGATGAGAAGACACAGTTGAAAGATTTCAAGCAAGAACTGTCTGAGAATTTTCAATGCAATGTTGATGGCATGACAATAAAGTATTTTCTTCCTGGAAACAGAAAGACCCTGATTACCATATCAAAAAATAAGGACCTCCAGCGTATGCTCAACTTCTTCAAGGATTCTGACCAAGTTGAGGTCTTTGTAGCTTGTCCTCAGAATGTGCCTAACATGCCTGCTAGTAGGTACTTGTACCATCCCTTATAATCTATCGTTAGCATGAACCAACCTCTTTGATTTTGCCTGCAACTAGAGTAAGAAGTGGCGCACTGGTTTCTTATTGATTGTTAATTTTTAATATGTGAAGAAGCATCGACCCTTTTATACTACCTCCAGGGTGGAGTGTAGTTTATACTAATAATAAAAGGTACGACCCAAACTGATGAGAAAACAGATTTAACCAATAAGACAATAAAGAGATTGAAAGGATAAGGAAAATTGTGGGAGGCTGAAGTGAACACTAATGTGTTTGTGCTCTAAATATAAGTTCCAAAAATTTCTACACTGAAACTTCGAAGCAGTCTAACTGGTAAAACTTCAATCACTAGGAGAAGGTCTAAAAACTACTGTCACCAAAGCTCTAGATGTGTGATCTACTATGTTGTCAATGCTGTTTTCATGTGAAGGAAAATGACACACATTTTATACAGTATGTCTTCCAGCATGGTTGTTTTGGGCACTGGGACTTGAGCAAACTGAGTTAGCACTTGTGATACCAACGGGCCACAAAAACTTCCTTTGAATGCTTAAAAACTTATTATCTGCTTTTTATGCAGATCAAGCAGAACAACTGTGTCAGAGGCAGTGATTCCTTCTGATGACCCTATGGATATTATGCAAGATGATGATGCAATAGTTTTGAACGAGCCTATTGAAAGCTTACCACTCAAAGTAACTCCATTTAGCAATGATGAGAAGCATCGGAGAGCAGCAACCCAGTGGGAGAACATCATCACTGGTGTGGACCAAAGATTTAATAGCTTTGCTGAATTCCGTGAAGCACTGCATAAATACTCGATTGCTCATGGATTTGATTACAAATATAAGAAAAATGACAACCATCGTGTAACTGCCAAGTGCAAAATGGAAGGCTGTCCATGGCGTATATATGCATCAAGGGTGGCTGCTACCCAACTTATATGTATTAAGATTATGAATGCTGAGCATACATGCGGAGGAGCTACCATAAAAGCTAGACAGGCAACTAAGGGATGGATAGGGAGTATTATAAAGGAAAAATTGAAAGTTTCTCCAAATTACAAGCCAAAGGATATTGCCAAAGAAATTGAGCGTGATTATGGCATTCAGTTGAACTATAGTCAGGCAAGGCGAGCAAAAGAGTTTGCACGGGAGCAGCTTCAGGGCTCTTATGAAGAGGCATACTCTCACTTACCATTTTTCTGTGAGAAGATAATGGAGACTAACCCAGGTAGCCTTGCTACACTAACCACTAGGGAGGACTCAAGCTTTCATCGTCTTTTTGTTTCATTTCATGCCTCGATATCTGGTTTTCATCAATGCCGTCCTCTTATTTTCCTTGATAGCACTCTTCTTTACTCAAAATATCAAGGAATATTATTAGCAGCAACAGCTGCAGATGGGAATGATGATTTCTTTCCTGTTGCCTTTGCTGTGGTAGACGAAGAAACTGAGGATAACTGGCATTGGTTCCTGTCAGAACTGAAATCTACCTTTTCAACATCAGAACACATTACTTTTGTCTCTGATTTCCAGAAAGGTATAAGAGAATCATTGCTTGATATATTTGGCAAAGAGTGCTATCATGGTTATTGTCTACGTTGTCTTGCTGAAAAACTTAATAAAGATGTAAAAGGACTTTCACATGATGCAAGACGTCTCTTGGTTCAAGATTTATATGCTGCTGCTTACTCAGCAAAACTTGAGGCTTTTGAGCGCTGTCTTGAAAATATAAAAGCTATATCAGCTGAAGCTTATGACTGGGTAATTGGGAGTGAACCAGAACACTGGTCTAATGCATTTTTTGGCGGTACAAGATACAACCATATGACATCCAACTTTGGTCAACAATTCTATAGTTGGGTGTCTGAGGTGGATGGGTTTCCAATAACTCAGATGGTTGATGTATTGCGTGGTAAGATTATGGAATTGATGTATAGAAGACGACTTGAATCCAGTCATTGGGTTACGAGGTTGACACCTTGTATGGAGGAAAAGCTTCAGAATGAGACAGCTAAAGTACAATCTCTCCAAGTATTACAATCAATTGGAAATAGCACATTTGAGGTTCGTGGTGAATCTGTTGTTGACTTGGTTGATGTCGATAAATGGGACTGTAGTTGTAAAGGATGGCAGCTTACTGGATTACCTTGCTCCCATGCTATTGCTGTTTTTGAATGCGTTGGTAGGACCCCATATGATTATTGCTCCAGATATTTCATGACTGACACTTACCGCTTAACTTACATGGAGTCAATCAACCCAATACCAAACGTGGAGAAACCAGAAAAAAGTGAAGTTTTTGTTACTCCTCCTCCTACTAAACGACGAGTTAAACCAAAGGTTAAACCAGTTGAACTTATGGACAGCATTAAACGCCAGCTCCAGTGTCGCAGGTGCAAGGGCCTGGGCCATAATACGCGAACATGCGAGTAAGTGTCTTTTTCTTAACATCTTTATGTAGCACATTTGAGACACATTTTTACTTAATTGGGGCATACATTTTTGTCTTCGGGATTACTCTATGTTCGTGTTAACATCTCTATGCATTTAGTCATTGTCATCCACGTGCTTGCATGCCATTTTATCATTTCATTCTGCCACGTCTCTGTTTATTGCAATACGTTCTTTAGTTCTAAATGGAAAAAAAAATAAAATAAAATAAAAAATTGATATTTCCATAATAATGAAGATGACCTTCAGTAATTGACTTTAAAATAGGGGTGGACATGGTTCCATATAGTTCTGGTTCCTAGAGAACCAAATCGAATACCAACGATTTTTTTAATAATGGAACCAAATGGTTTTTTTAAGAGATATGAAACCGAACCGTTCGGTTCTTGTTTGGTTCTAATTTCATTTCTTTAATTTTTAGATTTTGCATCATATAAATTAGTAATGTATACTTAAATAAGAATTTAAACATCAAACATTTAGGAAGTTCAAATTTCAATCATCGAGATCAAAAAAGTCAATAACTAACAAACAAAATATATTCATAATTTGAATACACAAATCAGTTTTCGTTTTCATACAAAAAATTGTTTAATAAGTAATAGCAATGATTCATTAAATTAATTGCAGTAGTTTTGAAGGCACACCCCTGTATTAAAGAATGAATTATCAAAATTTTTAAAGTCCACTTCTACAAGCAACATTAATCGTTTAATATTTCATGAATGTTTATTGGTTTTCCTTCATTTATGAAGAACACAAATAATTCATCAAACAATCAAAGTAAAAAAAGAGTTTAGAAACTTTTCAAGTAATTAACCAATTTCATTTTTCAATCTTAAATGACACTCCACTGACTTGATGAAATGTGGTACTAGTATGCTGTGTAGTGTAAATTGAAAATGAGTGAAGGAGAAATAATTCAATTGAATATAAAATTAGAGTGTAGACAACTAATGAGTTGTTTATCTCTAATGAACCAAAATTGATTAATAAATTGTATTCAATTAATGGTTTTGGTTCTTTGAACCGAGAACCATTTGATTTTGGTTTGGGTTCTGGTTCTGGTTCTGGTTCTGGTTCTGGTTCAAAAACCAGAACCAAAACCAAAACCAAACTTAATATTTAATTTTACTAAAACATGCTTTGCAGTGCAACTCGCTTGTTTTTGAAGGCATTTATAAGTTAGTCCGTGATATTTTGTTATTCTTTGTCTAGATACAGAATATTAGATCTCATTATTCTTTTGTTAACTCCTATAAAAAAAAAATAATAATAAATAAAATTATTCTTTTGTTAACTGAATATTATTTTTTTTGTTGTTTTTCTTTCTTCTTCCCCACCTTTTGATTGTTTTTACAGCAAGGTGAACAACAACTTGCTTGATGAAGAAGCACATACCCTTACTCCACTTTTGACAGGGATGACCACAGATGAACCTACTGATGGGGGAAACATTTGAATTTGGATATCTCCCTTTTTAAAGAATGTATCTATTCTGGCGATGTTCTTTCTGATGAATATTTTAGATAGTTTGTATCTCGAAAATGAACACTTTCGTTGTTTTGTTAATAAGATTCTTTTCTGCTACTTTTTCACCCAAATTTAAACATGTTTCCACATTTTGAACAGAATTTTTTTTTTTTATTATTATTTTTTTCAGATATCATTGATGAATGTGGTGGTGTAATTGCTGAACTGGTTTTTTCTGCTGGTTAATATGCTGGAGGTTAAACATCTCAATAGTCACGCTACTTTCGATGTTGCTTTCAAATATCACTGCTTTGAATGTGTTTTTTCCGTCCATTATTTCATCTCTTCCATTTGAAAAGTAACAATTTTGATGGCATTGCAAACAGAATCGTTCATGGAAAACAAAAGTACCGTTGAGAAATAACTTTGAAAGCATGGTGACTACTTTGAAACGTTTCAAAGTTGCAGTTGACAAACAGTTTTCTTTTCCATGCTATCATTGATATCGTCAGTAAATTTATTTGTAGTAATATTCCTGAAAATATAAAAAGTTCACTTCACTCTTTAAAAAAGATGAAGGCTAATGATGAAAGCCACCCGTTCAAGTTCAGGTTCAAGAGGAAATAATTTTCAGTATGATTTTGCTTTGTGATGATTATCAGCTAGGCACATGGACAAATAGTACTTTATGTTTCGTGTTATGAGAAAATTATATGTTGCACTTTCACGAGGTGTTTCTATGTAAACGACGAAAGTATATTTAGTTAAATTAGACAAAAGAAAAAAAAGAGGCTTTAACATTAGTTTTTCATAAAAATTGCTACACAATATCGAACGTGTCTTTTTCTCACTCCTATTGTTATTTACCAATTTTTTTTATTTACCACTTATCACATTCTTACATATAGTCCCTATTTGATTCAGTTTGTAAAGTAGATTAAATTTTAAATCAAACTTAACAATTATTTATAACCACACTTGGGTTATTATTGATAACATGAAAGATTATGGCCCTTGTTTGACAACCATTAAAACGATTTTTTTTTTCAAATTTATTTTTTACCATATACTCTTACAGTTTAAAATCTTTTTCTACTTTTAACGGCACATTTTTCAAAAAAAAATACTATTTAAAACCACATTCTCTCTTAAAAAAAATAAAAATAATTTTAATGGTTATCAAATAGGGGCATAATATGGCTGCCAACTAAGCAAAGTTTCATCACTTTGGAAGATGGTAAGTGATGGAATGTTAAAAAGTTGTAAAATTTGTAATTGAAGTTTAGAAATTCAATCGCGATCTTTAGGGGAAGACATTCTTTAGGGTACGATCCCAAGCCAAGTGGCTAAATTAAACTTAGGTTATGTTACGTGTATATTATGATGTCTATGAGGATGTTCATAATGTAAAAGAGACATAACATTAGTTAAATACAATTTTTTCAACCCTAAAGCCATGAAATTCTATGTATATGTTATGGACACAACATAATAATGTAGACTTAGAATTATTCATAATATCAATAGACACGATACGCCTGTACGCGCCATTGCGAGACTGCACATCATGTTACTTCCATTTTGGAAAAGGTAGCGAAAATCAATATTATAAGGAAGAGGCCATCGAGAGGTTCCTGCAGTTTCTCTTTACGCCTTCACCTGTTTTAACTTTGCTCTGTTGCTTTGATCCAATTTCTGTTGTAATTCCGACCATCTATTCATCTGGTATGTACATCGCCCATCTCAATTTTTTTTCTCTATTCAAATTTACACATCTAATTTTGTTGTAAAAATAAAAATCTGTGATTCCTTTTATGTTACAAGTGTGAGTATTTATTCCCCTCTGGGTTGAGTTTTTTCTTATTATTAATTTTTTGGTATTGGGATTCAACTATAGGATTATTATCAATTTTTTGTGTGTGTGTTTTATAATTATACATGCATTTGAATGGTTTTAGGCATATTCTTTGGGTTAATGTAGTGGATCTGAATTGATCCTTGAAATTGAAGTCGACTTTGTTATTTGTCATTTCTGGATCCACGTCTTACGGTTTCTCTAAATTCCGCGTTAGTTCATTCATATAAAACGTATTGATATTTGTGTTTTTCTTTTTTGCTGATATACACTAAGTTGAGAGTGTTTTTTCTTAAAATTAATTTCTCGTCACGTTTTTAGCATATTTTTCTCTAACATTATCAAACAGATTAAATTGATCAGTTGGTTTCTAACATATTATTTCAAACTAGCTTTCTTAAATAAATTTAATAAAAATATCTGGGTATCTGATTATCTAGGTTTGGGTAAACATTTTCTTATTTTCTTATTTCTAGGTCGGTGATTTGTTATTAGCTTTTTTGAATAGGAATTTATTCTGGTGATTAACAAATATTACACTGGTGTCAATCATGCTACTGCACTTAACCCTTGATTAGGCATTTTACTAGCTGGTATCTCCCTGGATAATTTAGCCTTGGAAACTTAGTCAAACATCCAGTAACTACACTAATTGTCGCATGAAAATTTCATGTGGAGAGGATTCAAACTAATCCAAATTGATTATATGAATAAATTAGCAGTTACTGGAGCTAACTTTGCACAAAATCTTTAGGTAATGGCTGAAGAATCTAAAAAGGATGTTGGGGAGTCCCCTACATCTACAGACACTTTGGTTAAGATGACAAAGAAGAAGGGAATACTATCAAGAATGTGGAATGCACTATTTAGATTACGTGGAGATGATTTTGAGAAGAGACTGCAACACATAAGCAAGGAAGAGGTTGCTGTTCTTGCCAGAATTAGAAGGCGTTCTCAGCGTTGGCGGTGGATGGCTCGTAATCTCATTATATTTTCTGTACTATTGGAGGTACATCAGCCCTTCTCCATACTATTCAAATTTCTGATGAGATGGATATTTGATTTTCATATAGTATCGTAGCCTTACGATCACCACTTATGCATAGCACATCCATTACCTTACTATATGGATGTAAAAATTTGGTAATTCTTCAAAACATATAATAGGCATAAAGTTAAATATTTATACCTGCTGGATGAAAATATTGCTAATGGCTGTTACTCATTCAAATTTATAGTGTCCGCCCACTCAAATCATGTAGCTCATTACTTTTCTTACAGAGTTCGTACTTTGTATATTTCAAAAGGAATGTGATTTTTCTTAACATCCTCTCACTCCTAGTACTCATGAAAATTTAATTTCAAAATCTTGAGGATTGATCGAAATGGATAGCTCCAGTAAACCAATAGATCATGGTACAAATAAGGTGAGTAGGGCAAATCACCACTCTGGATGAATAGATGCAAACTTCCCCATTAATGTAAGTTCAATTCTCACCACATATGACTTGCATAAAGTTTCCCTTTTGGATTCTGCCTTTCTTTTTCTTTTCTTTTTTTTATCAGCCTCATCTGCTCCTTTATTCATGCAAGGCAGCCACCCCCATGCACTTTTCTCCTCTTCATTTGTGAAGACTTATGATTCTGCAGTATAAGTGATGCATCATGTACTCGATCTCTGTATCGCATAAAAGCTTTCTAGTTTTATTTTATTTTTCAAAATCGAAATTTTATCAAATTGCTCCATTTCTTTTGAGGCTGCCACTTATTGCATCTTCATGATGATGTGTCGTCACTGCTACAAATAAGCTGGTAATAATGCCTTTCCTATATGATTCTTTGTTACACGATTATTCATAGATATGCATAAAATATGACCCTCTTATACTCTGGAAAAAAAATTGCCAAAATCTTTGATGTCATAGACATGG
>NW_019244303.1:0-1556 GCF_002742605.1 Olea europaea var. sylvestris | reverse complement strand
TGGGCAATTTCGTCGTTTTTCTCGACTGTGTCGGATTTGGCTTAAATTCGACAGGTTGATCGGGAACAAAAATCGCGCCGGGGCCAATTTCGTCATTTTACTCGACTGCGTCGCAATTAGCTAAAATTTGACAGGCTGATCGGAAACAAAAACTGCGCCGGGGACAATTTCGTCATTTTTCGTGACTGCGTCGGAATTAGCTCAAATTTGACAGGTTGATCGGGAACAAAATCCGCGCCGGGGGCAATTTCGTCATTTTTGTCGACTGTCTCGGAATTGCCAAAAATTTGACAGGTTGATCGGGAAAAAAAACAGCGCCGGGGGCAATTTCGTCATTTTTCGCGACTGTGTCGGAGTTGGCTAAAATTTGACAGGTTGATCGGAAACAAAAACCGCGCCGGGGGTAATTTCGTCATTTTTCTCGACTGTGTCGGAATTGTCCAAAATTTGACAGGTTGATCGGGACCAAAAATCGCGCCGGGGGCAATTTCGTCTTTTTTCGCGACTGTGCCGGAATTGGCCAAAATTTGACAGGTTGATCGTGAACAAAAATCGCGACGGGGGCATTTTTTTCATTTTTCTCGACTGTGTCGGAATTAGCTAAAATTTGACAGGTTGACTGGAAACAAAAATCGTGACGGGGGCAATTTCGTCATTTTTCGTGACTGCGTCGGAATTAGCACAAATTTGACAGGTTGATCGGGAACAAAATCCGCGCCGGGGGCAATTTCGTCATTTTTGTCGACTGTGTCGGAATTGCCAAAAATTTCACAGGTTGATCGGGAACAAAAACCGCGCCGGGGGCAATTTCGTCATTTTTCGCGACTGTGTCGAAATTGGCTAAAATTTGACAGGTTGATCGGAAACAAAAACCATTCCGGGGGGAATTTCGTCATTTTTCGCGACTGTGTCGAAATTGGCTAAAATTTAACGGGTTCATCGGGAACAAAAACCTCGCCGGGGGCAATTTCGTCATTTTTCTCGACTGTGTCGAAATTGGCCAAAATTTGGCCGGTTGATCGGAAACAGAGACCGCGCCGTGGGCAATTTCGTCATTTTTCTCGACTGTGTCGGATTTGGCATAAATTCGACAGGTTGATCAGGAACAAAAATGGCGCCGAGGGCAATTTCGTCATTTTACTCGATTGTGTCGGAATTGGAAAAAATCTGACAGGTTGATCGGGAACAAAAATTGCGCCAGGGGCTATTTCGTCATTTTTCGCGATTGTGCCGGAATTGGTTAAAATTTGACTGGTTGATCGGGAACAAAAATCGCGCCGGGGGCAATTTGTCATTTTTCTCGACTGTGTCGCAATTAGCTAAAATTTGACAGGTTGACCGGAAACAAAAACTGCGCCGGGTGCAATTTCGTCATTTTTCGTGACTGCGTCGGAATTCGCTCAAATTTTACAGGTTGATCGTGAACAAAACCCGCGCCGAGGGCAATTTCTTCATTTTTGTCGACTGTGTCGAAATTGCCAAAAATTTGACAGGTTGATCGGGAACAAAAACCGCGCCGGGGGCAATTTCGTCATTTTTCGCGACTGTGTCGGAAT
>NW_019244302.1:0-1556 GCF_002742605.1 Olea europaea var. sylvestris | reverse complement strand
TCCGATCAAACTGCCAAATTTCAGCCAATTCCGACACAGTCGAGAAAAATTACGAAATTGCCCCCGGCGCAGTTTTTGTTTCCGATCAACCAGTCAAATTTTAGCCAATTCTGACACAGTTGAGAAAAATGACGAAATTACACCGGCGCAGTTTTTGTTCCCGATAAACCAGTCAAATTTGAGCCCATTCCGACACAGTCGAGAAAAAACACGAAATTGCCGCCCGACGCGATTTTTATTTCCGATCAAACTGCCAAATTTCAGCCAATTCCGACACAGTCGAGAAAAATGACGAAATTGCCCCCGGCGCGATTTTTATTTCCGATCAACCAGTCAAATTTTAGCCAATTCCGATACAGTGGCGAAAAATGACGAAATTACACCCGGAGCGATTTTTGTTCCCGATCAACCTGTCAAATTTGAGCCCATTCCGACACAGTCGAGAAAAATGACGAAATTGCCGCCGGCTTGATTTTTGTTTCCGAACAAACTTCCAAATTTAGTCCAATTCCGACAAAGTCGCGATAAATTACGAAATTGCCCCCGGCGCGGTTTTTGTTTCCGATCAACCCGTCAAATTTTAGCCAATTCCGACACAGTCTCGAAAAATGACGAAATTACAACCGACGCGATTTTTGTTCCCGATCAACCTGTCAAATTTGAGCCCATTCCGACACAGTCGAGAAAAATGACGAAATCGCCGCCGGCGCGATTTTTATTTCCGATCGATCAAATTTGAGCCCATTCCAACACAGTCGAGAAAAATGACGAAATTGCCCCCGGCGCGATTTTTATTTCCGATCAACAAGTCAAATTTTAGCCAATTCCGACACAGTCGCGAAAAATGACGAAATTGTCCCCGGGAGCGATTTTTGTTTCCGATCAACAAGTCAAATTTTAGCCAATTCCGACACAGTCGCGAAAAATGACGAAATTACACCCGGCGCGATTTTTGTTCCCGATCAACCTGTCAAAATTGAGCCCATTCCGACACAGTCCGGAAAAATGACGAAATCGCCCACGGCGCGATTTTTATTTCCGATCAAACTTCCAAATTTCAGCCAATTCCGACACAGTCGAGAAAAAGGACAAAATTGCCCCCGGCGCAGTTTTTGTTTCCGATCAACCAGTCAAATTTTAGCAAATTCCGACGCAGTCACGAAAAATGACGAAATTACACTCGGCGCGGTTTTTGTTCCCGATCAACCTGTCAAATTTGAGCCCATTCCGACATAGTCGAGAAAAAAGACGAAATTGCCGCCCGGCGCGATTTTTATTTCCGATCAAACTTCCAAATTTCAGCCAATTCCGACACAGTCGAGAAAAATGACGAAATTGCCCCCGACGCGATTTTTATTTCAGATAAAACTGCCAAATTTCATCTAATTCGGCGCGGTTTCTGTTTCCGATCAACCAGTCAAATTTTAGCCAATTCTGACACAGTCGCGAAAAATGACGAAATTACACCGGCGTAGTTTTTGTTCCCGATAAACCTGTCAAATTTGAGCCCATTCCGACATAGTCGAGAAAAAAGACGAAATTGCCGCCCGGCGCGA
>NW_019244301.1:0-1556 GCF_002742605.1 Olea europaea var. sylvestris | reverse complement strand
ACCACTTCGTCGTGACGTATGAGGGATTTCGGCCATTTTTTGAAAGAATGAGCACTTGCATATTTGGAACGCTTGGATGTCGGTGTACGAAGAATTGAGCGTAACTTTTGCAGCCGGTGTCCGTTTTGGGCCCGCAAGTACTTTTTGGAAATGTAGCGACGATTTTGGATTGAACTCACCAATTCGTCATGACGTATGAGGGATTTCGGCCATTTTTCGTAAGAATGAGCACTTGCATGTTTGGAACGCTTGGATTGTCGGCGTACGAAGAATTGAGCGTAACTTTTGCACACGGTGTCCGTTTTGGGCCCATAAGAACTTTTTGGAAATGTAACGACCGTTTTGGATTGAACTCACTACTTCGTCGTGACGTACGAGGGATTTCGGCCATTTTTTGAAAGAATGAGCAATAATATATTTGGAACGCTTGGATTGTCGACGTACGAATAATTGAGCATAACTTTTGCACCCGGTGTCCGCTTTGGGCCCGTAAGTAGTTATTGGAAATGTAGCGACCATTTTGGATTGAACTCACCACTTCGTCGTGACGTATGAGGGATTTCGGCCATTTTTCAAAAGAGCGAGCACTTGCATATTTGGAACGCTTGGATTGTCGGCGTAAGAAGAATTGAGCGTAACTTTTGCACACGGTGTCTGTTTTGGGACCATAAGTACTTTTTGGAAATGTGGCGACCCTTTTGGATTGAACTCACCACTTCGTCGTGACGTATTAGCGATTTCGGCCATTTTTCCAAAGTGTGAGCACTTGGATATTTGGAACGTTTGGATTGTCAGCGTACGAAGAATTGAGCGTTACTTTTGCAAACGATGTCCCTTTCGAGCTCGTAAGTACTTTTTGGAAATGTGGTGACCATTTTAGATTGAACTCACCACTTCGTCGTGACGTATGAGGGATTTCGGCCAATTTTCAAAAGAGTGAGCACTTGCATATTTGGAACGCTTGGATTGTAGGCGTACGAAGAATTGAGCGTAACTTTTGCACCCGGTGTCCGTTTTGGGCCCAGAAGAACTTTTTGGAAATGTAGCGACCGTTCTGGATTGAACTCACCACTTCGTCGTGACGTATTAGCGATTTCGGCCATTTTTCCAAAGTGTGAGCACTTGGATATTTGGAACGTTTGGATTGTCAGCGTACGAAGAATTGAGCGTAACTTTTGCACCCGGTGTCCGTTTTGGGCCCAGAAGAACTTTTTGGAAATGTAGCGACCGTTCTGGATTGAACTCACCACTTCGTCGTGACGTATTAGCGATTTCGGCCATTTTTCCAAAGTGTGAGCACTTGGATATTTGGAACGTTTGGATTGTCAGCGTACGAAGAATTGAGCGTAACTTTTGCACCCGGTGTCCGTTTTGGGCCCATAAGAACTTTTTGGAAATGTAGCGACCGTTTTGGATTGAACTCACCACTTCGTCGTGACGAATTAGCGATTTCGGCCATTTTTCCAAAGTGTCAGCACTTGGATATTTGGAACGTTTGGATTGTCAGCGTACGAAGAATTGAGCGTAACTTTTGCAAACGATGTCCCTTTCGAGCC
>NW_019244300.1:0-1556 GCF_002742605.1 Olea europaea var. sylvestris | reverse complement strand
GTTTACTAGCAAATTTGCCTGAAGGTTTTTGATCTTGAGTTGGGATTCTTCTTCATGATCATATTTGATGTAATTTATTTATTTATTGATTTGATATGAATGTTTGTGATTGTTTAAATATAGAAATTAATTGAATTAATTGCCTTAATCATCTAGAAATAATTAATAAGTGACTTGATATAATTTCGCATTTGAGTCTAAACTATTTGGTTAATTTAAAATTTTAGTAAATAAATAATTCTGTATATAAGCTGTATTATGGTAATTGAAAAATATTTCATATTTTAAGTGTTAAAACCCTAAAAATTGCAGTCGTAACTTTCTATTTAAATACTTACGATCTGGTTAGTTAGAACTTAGAAGTGGCTGCCTGTTTAGTCATAAACAGTTTTTAGCAATTTTCTTGACATTTTAAAATTCAATCTTACATATTAAGTAAGTCAATAAAAATAATATATAAAAATATTTTTCCAACAAAGTCATTATGGGCGTTTATGTCTTTATTTAGGATATGTTTTAACCACCTTTTTTGAGAAAATAGATTTTGTAATAGTAATTTTTTTGAGTTATATGTAGTTAAAAAGCAGAAAAACATTTTGAATTTATGTATAAAAATAAAATATTAGAAGAATGATTAATTAGAAATTAGTTTGAAGAATTATTTTCAAAAGAATGGAGCTCAAATATGGCTTAAGTTTTAGATTTTTCATTTAGATAGCTATATTGACACCATATTTTCTAATACTTATCATATTTTAATTACATAAAAAGGTCATTGACCTTGACTTCTTGTCATATTATCTTTACTATTTTTTTTATTTTGGCATCATATTCTTGTCTTCAACATTTTATTAATTCGCATGTCTTGTCCTCAATGCCCCTTTTATCCAAATTCTATTATTACAATATAAAAGGACTTATAAATGTCACGTTAGCGACTCAAGAAAACTTTAAATGCCGAGTCGTAATCCGAGATGCTGAGAGTCTTTGACTTTTTTATGTTGTAGTAATCGAATTGCTGATTAGTATGTCAATGACATGTTAGTATCGTTTCAATATAATTTATATGATATCTTAGCCTATAGTGTGGGACACATTAGAAATCAATACCATTTTTATGAATTACGTTAAAATTGGAGGTATTTTTTAAGGTTCATTTGATATGGCTTCCACTTCTCATGGAAATGTTTTCAAAAAAGTTATCTTTCGAACAACTTTTTTTAATAGCTCTTGCAATAGGACAGAACATTTTTAAAAAATTATCCAAACATATTTGACAATAGTTTCTTAATCTTTATTTTTTAAAAGTTATGTCAAACGGACTCTTAAAATCCTATCAGAGCTAGGATATTGTGTAGCTGAGGTCTAAAAACTGAGCTATTGTAGTAAAACACTCAATGTAGCTAGTTGATAGTTTGTTTGAGACCCTGGATGCTATTAATATTAAAAAGTTGATTTTAATTATTGTAGTCAAATCATATTCCTCAGTATTAGACATATAGTAGTAATATACGGATCATTTTTATTTTTTTAATTGTGAAAGCTTGCATTTACAC
>NW_019244299.1:0-1556 GCF_002742605.1 Olea europaea var. sylvestris | reverse complement strand
GACGTAGAATTGTTTTTGTTCTTTTAAAATAAGTAATTTGGACCGGAGGAAAAAAGCAGCAGTTTGGACTAACCACATCTTACCATCTAGTACTCTGCAAAATCTCAATCACCTTTCGACTGAACCTGTCATGTTCAGCTGTCTGAGCTGGAGCGACCTGATCGGGCAGCACATTCTCACTATGACATCAAACTTGCTCATTCCCTGCGTGTTCCAGAAGAAACAAACTCAGAACCAGTAGCCACATGTTCCATTGGTGCCACAACTAAACTGTCACTGGAATGATCAATGTTTAACTGAACACAATTTGACGCTTCATCTGTAGCAGCATTCTGTGTACCAGTTTCTGAAGGCAAACCTTGAAGATTGCTGGTCTGCAGGTCCTGAGCTTTCATGGCCGAAGGTGGAGGCATCAATGTTAAAGCTACTGGTCCCCCTGTTGATGCTTGACCTTGAGTCAACCCAGAATACCCCGGCAGTGCAAAATTACTGTCAGGTCCCGGAAAACCTTGCGGGTGAATTAGAGGTGCGTCGGAAGATGATGCATTAGGGTTCTGCTGGCAAAGAACTTGAAGTTGCGGGTAAAGTGCTTGAAGTGCCGGGAATAGAGCTTGAAGTGCAGCTTGTCCAATAATATCTTGGTGGCCTTGAAATCGCTTAGCATTCGACTGGTGCTTCTTTCCCACCAAATGACCTTGGAAAGTAATCACAGATTCACACTTCACGTTACACAATTCACATATCAAGGGAACAAATCCTTTGGGCATAGCGGGCTCAATCGGTTTTCTAGATCCATCATTAAACCTCATCCATTTACCCCCTCTACCGCCACCCCTCATATTACGCTTGAAACCACGCCCTCGAGCTTCATAATGGTTCATCCTCAGATTTTGTGCCAATTCTTCATTAGGTTCTACCTCTTCAACATTTTGATTCTCAGTTGAAACTATGTTTTCTTCTTCAACAGCTTGAGAAAGTAAATTCTCTGGAAGAGGTTGTTTAGTCCCGTCCCCCTCACTTTCTACAGGCTGCAAAGAACCTTCTGGTTTCAATTCAAAGGTCAATGGTTGCTCATTCTGTCCTCCAGTCAGGTCTTTGTTAAGTCTTTGTAGCTCTTCATAAACTTTCAAGTTCTTTTTGTGCTTTTTCCCATTCCTGTGCTGCTCAAGAATTTCAGGGGTGTTGCAGTCAACTCTACATAGTTCACACCATGCGATTTGTGGAGGTGGCCAAACTGGCGCTGAATGACCTACACCCGCTACAGGCATGGGAACTTGAGTTGCAACTGACACATGCCTACCACGGCCCCTGCCACG
This sequence comes from Olea europaea var. sylvestris, assembly GCF_002742605.1. Taxonomy (NCBI): domain Eukaryota; kingdom Viridiplantae; phylum Streptophyta; class Magnoliopsida; order Lamiales; family Oleaceae; genus Olea; species Olea europaea. The sequence goes on along the minus strand of NW_019244299.1, from coordinate 240 downwards.
TCCTCGACCACGAAATGGACGGCCCGGAACATTTGGTTTAGGGCGAATTTGGCTTCGAGTTCCTCGAAAGTGTCCACCATCCAACATGCCAGTGCCCCCATATGAAGCTTGTGCACTCTGCAAAATTTTATGAAATGCATTTTCAAGAATATAGCTGTATGTACCTTCCTACATTTGCTGCTTATGCATGGCGTTACTTATTCTTTTCTTTCTTTAGTTTTTTTCTCTTGCTGGGGGGGG
>NW_019244298.1:0-1556 GCF_002742605.1 Olea europaea var. sylvestris | reverse complement strand
GATGTAGGTATTTTCCACTGTGGCCTACAAGAGAATGCCAAGATTACGATCAATTCCAATTTATACTTGTCGATCTTTCTTTTCTTGTAACTTACAAATGCATTGTAAGCATCTCCCTTCGTAATCTTCCTCCACTTCTCTTAAAATACTCTTTCACGATCCAACACTTCGCCCTCAAAGTCTTGTCTACGTTGTTATCATCACACCCATTTCAGCTGTTACCAAAACAAATTCTTCCAACCCAAATCTTGCCCGTTTCTTTCCTATTTTAAACCATACTTCTTCTTTTTTTGTTGGTCTTCATCTTTCGCAATAACAATTGATGTATAACCTACGAAGCCAACCTTACATCCTTCAACCAAAAGAGAGATTCGAAGCAGCTCTCACGAAATTTGTTTTTGTAATTTGTATCAAACTTCTCATAAACATCTCATACTATTTGCAATTTGCATCTCATTGTAATTGTAGCATCAACTTGAAGAATGTTCTCCATATCACTGCAAATTATAAAACATGGACAAATATTAGAAAAACTATATGCATAAGTTGTATAACCAGAAGCAACCATTTTTCAATTCAATTTTTTACTCACTTTCCAAAAACTTCTAGATTAATGCTACAAAGAAACAAGAACGTGTTCTTGAATTGAAGCCAGATATTAGGTCTGAATTGTATGTGGGTCTTATTTATTTTGTGCTCTAATAGCATTGTGAGAATACTAAATTTTATATTTTTTTGAGCCGGGCAAATGGGAAAAAATAATTCATTCACCGAAAAGGGTAACAGCGAAGGATTTCTTTGTTCAATTTTCTATTTGTTTATCACATTGGGTAATTCAAAATTTTCCTTTCTCTTTCTATTGAGTTCTAGAACATATAAGTATACATTGATGTGTAAACGGAAGGCTAATGGTCCTTAGACTTGACTTGGAGTTAGCTCATTACTAGCTTGTTCAAACTTCAACTCAAACAATTGCTGATTCCTTAAATTGATTATGGTACTGAGCTCAAATCAAGCAGCCTAAAGCTCGACTGTAATCCGTTAATGTGTATATATTTATACAAGATAGAAACCCTCATATGATCTTAACTGAAATAAGAGAATATGAATTTGTGTAGGTAAAAAAAAAAATGCTTGTTATGATAAAGCATGCACAAATTGTTTTATATCAAAAATATTAATCTTCAACATAGAGTCAAAATCAATAAACTCAAAAACTCAATAGAGGGATTCAAGAAGAAGAAGAAGAATATGCACAGATGAAATTGAACATAGTTTGAACACTATACAGAGAACTCTTTACTGATTTGAAAACTTACATTGATTTTTCTAACTGTAAATTCGTCGTTTTTTTTGGAAACGTAGAAGCTAGATTTCGAATTCAACCTTTGACAGACAATATTCCATTTAAAATCTCTGCACTATCTTCGACCTCAGAAGAAGAAGAATGAGAAGATATTATTTTTTACTTCAATGAGAAGTGTTGGGAATTTGAAGAAGGAAGAAGAAGATTTATTTTGTAATTGAGAATTTGGGAGAGGAAGAAGGGTTAACGT
>NW_019244297.1:0-1556 GCF_002742605.1 Olea europaea var. sylvestris | reverse complement strand
CTTGGAAGAAAGCAAAATGAGGTCATTTAGTACACTAACAAATTGATTCTAATGTAGTATTAACAAATTTCGTCAAACCATTTATTTACTCTCTTTCTCCTTTCCTTGGTGTATGGAGTCCTAGTAGATGCAACAGGAAATTGAATGTGTGTCAATCACCGCCTCTTTGTGCTAACAATATCGTTGCTTTTGATGGATATGGTGGTTGCCTCCATCACGTATAAGCTGAGAGAACTTCCTAGTTGTCTGGACATGACACTTCGGGCTATATGGCTCCTCTATCTATTTGAAAACAACATTTGCGTTGCGTTAATCGACATGAGATTAGTATTTCTAGTTTACAAACTATGGAAAGAGATGAGGGTATTTAAAATTTTGAATTTCTTATAATTAATGCACAAATACCGTTCACCTCTTGGTTCCCACTAGGCATTGACCCTTATGGTCATCCGAGCACGGGTTGATGCATTTTCCATTTAGTTGAAAACAACAATTACAATACTGATGAACATGATTTCAATAATTCTAGTTTGCATATTGCAAAATGAGATGAGAGTATTTATAATTTTGAATTCCTCAGATATTAATGCGAAACACACGTATCAAAAAGCAAAAAACAAATTATAATGTTTGAGAAATACTGCTTTTAACTGTCGAGTATGATAGTTTATATCGACAGGATGTATGACAGAGAAAGATGAAGTCAATAGAGAATATTATTGAAGTGTGTAAATATTTTGACACTTTAAATTTAAATTTAAGATACATTCTATAATACATTAATTTTATTTTATTTTATTTTTTATTTTAAATAAAGAGACTTTTGTAGATGACCAATGTAGGCCTACCTTGTTCTGTCCCCAATTAAGACGAGTTATGATTAGCTCTTACTTTTAAAATATAAATGATATTTACCTTTTTGCATTTTATGTGCGAATTAAGGAATATTCTTTTCAATTTCTGAACAATCATCCAATAAATAGAAAATAATATTTTTAAACATTCAATTGAAGAGAGAGAGAGAGAGAGAGAGAGAGAGAGAGAGTGTGTGTGTGTGTGTGTGTGTGTCCCCAAAGAAAAGAAGAAGAATTAGAAATCCTCTTCTTCTCTCTCTGAATTGGTGCATTTCTACATTAATATATGTATTTACCTGTATTTGTGTGTACACAAGTTTATTTATGTCATTCTTATCTCCAATCAAAGTTCTAAATTCCAAAAACCCATATAAGAAAATAAACAGATTGTTTTCATTATTTGTTAATTGGGAAATAATGTATGTGAAAGTTGCATCTTGTACTGATAGAAGAGGCGTCGGAGGTGTAATTGAAGGGAAGGAGGAAGTGAAATTCGGCAAATTTCTATTGACGGCTACGAGGTGATGTTGCCTTGCTGCGTCGTGTTGGGATTTGTTTTAGGGTTAATTGGTATATACCTTACAATGCCTGCATCTGATTATAGCTTTCTTAAGCTTCCCGTTCTCTACAAGACCTCCAAATTCTCAAGTACTTTTATTTTCTTTTTATTTTTTCAGTTTTATGTTGTATATTTGAATTTGT
>NW_019244296.1:0-1556 GCF_002742605.1 Olea europaea var. sylvestris | reverse complement strand
TAAAAGAATCGGATTTGGGTCTTTTTGTCGAACCCATGTTGAGGGCACTTCCGGAGCATATTCTTGAATCTGTTCCAGGCTTCATCAAATGATTCGGATTCTCCCTGGCTAAAAATGGATATTTCGTGTCTCATTTTAGCTATCTTAGCTGGTGAGAAGTACTTCGTGCAGAATTTGTGAGCCAGGTCGTTCCAAGTAGTGATGCTTGCAATAGGAAGCGAATCCAACCATTCAAGTGCCTTTTCCTGCAAGGTGTGTGGAAAAAGCCTTAGCCTAATAGCATCGTTCGAGATTCCTTGATATCTGAAGTGTTGATGTCCATTTTGGAATAGCTGTATCACATTCGTCTTCAATTGAAATTTGGGGTGCCCAAACGGTGGATACACAATGCTGGACTGGCTTTGAATCACTTGAGGAGTCAAAAAGTTGCCCAAAATCTCATTTCCTTCGTTCACTGCCTCTCCTTCATTGGCTGGGATAATAGGATTGTTTAGAAATTAGTGTACAAATAGCAAAGTTCAATCGGCATGAACCATCCTACATGTACACTATGGTGTACACTTTAGTTTACACTTTGCCACATGACATTACCCTATTAGACAGTATAAATTTCAAACAGTTTACCCATCCCATTGACACTTGGCAACAATACAAGCGTTAAACAACGTGCAAAAAATCAGTGTACAAATAGCAAAGTTCAATCGACAAAACATTGCTACATGTATACTATGGTGTAGACATTAGTTTACACTTTGCTACGTGACATTACCCTGTTGGACTGTTTAAATTTCAAATAGCTTTCGCATCCAATTGACACTTGACAACAATGTAAGTTTCAAACAACGTGTTAAAAATTAGGGTACAAATAGAAAAGTTCAATCGGTATGAACCATCCTACATGTACACTATGGTGTACACTTAAGTTTACACTTCGCCACATGACATTACCCTATTAGACAGTAAAAATTTCAAACAGTTTACCCATCTAATTGACACTTGACTCACATTATTGTCAAGTGTCAATTGGATGTGAAAATTGTTTGAAATTTAAACAGTCCTACAAGGTAATGTCACATGGCAAAGGGTAAACTGAAGTGTACACCATAGTGTAAATATATCAAGATTCTTGTCGATTGAACTTTGCTATTTGTACTCTAATTTTTGACACGTTGTTTGACACTTGCATTATTGTCAAGTGTTAATTGGATGGAAAAACTGTTTAAAATTTATAGTGTCTAATAGGGTAATGTAACTTGGCAAAGTGTAAACTAAAGTGTACATCATAGAGTACATGTAGTAAGCTTCTTACCGATTGAACGTCGCAATTTGTACACTGATTTTTGACAAGTTGTTTGACATTTGCATTGTTGTCAAGTGTTAGTTGGATGGGAAAACTGTTTGAAATTTAAACTGTCCTAGAGGGTAATGTCACGTGGCAAAGTGTGAACTAAGCTGTACACCAAAGTGTACGTATAGCAAGGATTTTACCGATTGAACTTTGCAATTTGTACACTGATTTTTGACAAGTTTTTTGACACTTGCATTGTTGTCAAGCG
>NW_019244295.1:0-1556 GCF_002742605.1 Olea europaea var. sylvestris | reverse complement strand
GACACATTGTTTGACACTTGCATTGTTGTCAAGTTTCATTTGGATGGGAAAACTGTTTGACATTTAAACTCTTCAACATGGTAATGTCACGTGGCAAAGTGTAAACTAAAGTGTATACCATACTGTACATGTAGCAAGGTTCTTATTAACTAAACTTTGCTATTTGTACATCGATTTTTGACACGTTGTTTGACACTTGCATTGTTGCCAAGTGTTAATTGGATGGGAAAACTATTTGACATTAAAACTGTCCAATAGGGTAATGTCACGTAGTAAAATGTAAACGAAATTGCATCCGATAGTGTATTTATAGTAAGGTCCTTACCAATTGAAATTTGCTATTTGTACACTGATTTTTGACAGGTTGCTTAACGCTTGCATTGTTGTCAAATTTCAATTGGATGGAAAAACTATTTGACATTTAAACTGTTCAACAGGGCAATGTCACGTGACAAAGTGTAAACCAAAGTGTACACCATAGTGTACATGTAGCAAGGTTCTTACCCATTGAACTTTACTATTTGTACACTGATTTCTGACACGTTGTTTGACACTTGCATTGTTGTCAAGTGTCAATAGGATGGGAAAACTATTTGAAATTTAAACTATCGAACTAGGTAATGTCACGTAGCAAAGTGTAAAAGAAAGTGTACCCCATAGTATAAATGTAGTAAGGTCCTTGGCGATTGAAATTTACTATTTGTACACTGAGTTTCGACACGTTGTTTGGCGCTTGGATTGTTGTCCGGTGTCGAATCGATGGGAAAATAGTTTGACATTTAAACTGCCCAGTATGGTAGTGTCACGTGGCAAAGTCTAAACTAAAGTTTACCCCATAGTGTACATTTCCCAAGGTTCTTATTGATTGAACGTTACTATTTGTACACTGATTTTTGACACGTTGTTTGACACTTGCATTGGTTTCAAGTGTCAATTGGATGGGAATACTGGTTGAAATTTAAACTGTCTAACAGGGTAATGTCACTTGGCAAAGTTTAAAGTAAAGTGCACGCCATATGTACATGTAACAAGGTTCTTATTGATTAAATTTTGCTATTTGTACACTGATTTTTGACACGTTGTTTGACACTTGATTTGTTATCAAGTGCCAATTGGGTGAGAAAACTGTTAGAAATTTTAAACTGTCCAATAGGGTAATGTCACATGACAAAGTGTAAACTAAAGTGTACATGTAGCATTGTTCTTACCGATTGAACTTCGCTATTTGTAAATTGATTTTTGACACGTTGTTTGACACTTGCATTGTTGTGTAGTGTCAATTGGATGGGAAAACTATTCAAAATTTAAACTGTCCAACACGGTAATGTCACGAGGCAAAGTGTAAACAAAAGTGCACCCCATAGTATACATGTATCAAGGTTCTTATCAATTGAAATTTGTGATTTGTACACTGAGTTTTGACATGTTGTTTGACACTTGCACTGTAGTCAAGTGTCAATTGGATGGAGAAACTATTTGAAATTTAAACTATCCAATGGGGTAATGTCACGTGGCAAAGTGTAAACTAAAGTATACATCGTAGTGTAAATGTCGCA
>NW_019244294.1:0-1556 GCF_002742605.1 Olea europaea var. sylvestris | reverse complement strand
CGGTTAATTTTTCCTTTACACCTCGAGTACTTACATGCAAGGATTCATTAAAAGAAGCAATTGTATCAATTGAATAAAGAGTAACTTGATAAAGAACCGGAACCAACCAATTTTGAATCATGAAACAAACTAGATTTTCCATTTCCAAATGAACAAGAATAACCAAATTTGTCTAAAATAGAAATAGAAATCAAATTCCGTCTAAAAGACGGTACAATAAATGTCTCATCAAGATCCAAATAAAAATCAGTCTTTAACAATAATCTAAATTTTCTTATTGCCTCTACTTCCATCTTTTTGACGTCGCCAGTATAGATGTATCTTTCACCATCACTTGATTTTTGGCAACTCGGACAACCTGGCCACACTGATGTGTTGTTGTACCAGAATCTATCCACCATATGTGTCTAGATACCGAAATTAAATTAACCTCAGAACAAACCAAATGAAAAAGAATATCTTTCTTCACACGCCATGCGTGATAATTGATACAATTCTTCTTTTTATGACTTGTAGCTCCACAGAAGAAACAATCACCTTCAATTTATTCCTTATGATGTTTCTTTTGTTGCTATACACGCAGCTTCCTTGTTAGTTTTCCCTCGTTCTTTATACCTCAATAAAGTAAGGTTTGTCAAAAGTGTACTAGTTTCAGCATTTTCATTCTTGGCAAATCTCTTTTCAAGATCCTTAAGGAAAACCTTAGCCGTGTTTACTTCATTAGACATAGTGCCCCGAAATGGTTTTAGAATAACACATTTCATGACCATTAAGGTTATGCAGTTTGATCTTTCCCACTTTTCCATCTCCTTCTTGTCATTAGAGGTACTCTTATCAATAAATTTAGTAGGTTAATCGACCCGTAAACTGAGGTCTAGGTCCATGACTCTGAGAACGATCAATACATTCTCTTGCCATACCTTGAAGTTCATGCCATTAAGGATTGAAATTGAGTTGATGCTAGTAGAGATATTAGCAGCAGAACTTGAAACTAAATTGGAGAACAATTATTACAAATGGCTCACATGGATATCCTTAATATGAAAATAATATAATTCTCAAATAATGGTAGGGCCCATCACAAGATACCTAGCACAACATCAATATCTAGTCTTTGGACAGAAATATTGACTTGTAAGTGGTACTTTTTGTGTAGTGACAATAAATACATGTCAATCAATAAACCTTTCTTTGGACCGATTTATTGATTGCACGTTAAACCAAATAATCATCACATGTTTACAACCACAGCTGCATGTGAAAGTCGACCAAATATTGACATTTCTTTGGGCCAATCAATATTCGCATGAATAACACACACACAAACACATTTTAAAATTCCAAATTAATCAATTTCTACAAAAGAGGTTGCTTCAGCAACATGTTGCTTCAATTAACTAACTTTCAAACATTATATCTCTTAAAAGAGTCCTTACTACCAAAATTTGAGAAAGAGAATCACCAATTTTGTATATTTTATTTAATTTTAAATTTTAGGGGCCTTAGGGTTAATAATTCAAAAATTTAGGGGTGCAAAATTAATTAATTCAAAGCTT
>NW_019244293.1:93205-95065 GCF_002742605.1 Olea europaea var. sylvestris | reverse complement strand
ATGGCCAACGTTCTACCAGGTAATGTAACGATTGTGTTTAGGCAAACATGGGTGGTTGGGCACAATTACAAATTGGTTGAGATTACTAGATTTTAACGTGCAATGGGTGTACGCTGAAGTCGTAGACCATCGCAGAAGGGTGTGCTTTGAACTACGATATTGCGTCCCAATTTGAAATTATCGATACAAAGTCCAAATTGATTTGCAGCATGACAATTTAGAAAATACATTATTAAAATGAGTAATATTATTTGTAGTCACTCACTATTATAGTCGCTCTATGTGACATACATGTGGTGGTTAGTGATTTGACACATTAACGTGATAATTTTTTATTATCTTGTGCAAGAAATTACTAATAATCACATGTATATTATGTAAGGCGACTGCGATAATAAGCGATTGCAAATAGCATTATTCTATTAAAATCTATAGATAGGATCCACCCCCTTACTTCGTTCATTACCCTAATAAATTCTGATTAATTATTTTCTTCTGCTCCTTTCTCTTTGCTAACCCAATCAGTCAGCCGCTGAGCCTAAAACTTGGGCCTGAAATGCGTTCAACTGTTCAAGCTAATGTAGTCAGTCTCGAACTGAATACGACCTAGTCAATCTCAAGGTGAACAAACTGCTGACAATCTGTTATCTTAGTACTTAAGGTTTTTAAGATTTTTATTTTAGTTAGGAAATGGATCCCCATTCGATGTTCTCAGCCTTTACCAAAAAGGGCAGGTTATTAATAATAAAGGGAAGTTAGTGACACAAAGAATGGTAGTTAGAACCAATATTCAAGTTGCAACGAGATAATTTAATGAATGGTCACTGAACTTTATTATAAATTATTACTTGCTCACCAATCTTTAAAAAGTTACACGTTGCTCACTCAACTTTGCTATAAGTTATTATTTACCAATCGAAATTTAAAAGATTACTCATTGCTTACCTAAATTTGAATAAAGTTACTCTTTACTCACTAAACTTTGCAACAATTAACACTCATAGAAATGATATGGATGATTGATGGGTAACTTTGTACAAATTTGAATGAGTAATAAGTAACATTTTAAATTTCGGTGAGCAAATATTTACCTATAATAAAGTTCAGTTAGCAAAGAGTAATATTTTATAATTCGATGAGCAAATAGTAACCCATAGTGAAGTTCAGTGACCATTGATTATATTAACTCAAGTTGCAACAGTCGAAACATTATGACATATTTGACACGTTAAATTGGACAATGTAAACGTAATAATTGTCAATTGTTTTATTTGATTAGTTATTCTTTCCTATTCGTTTTGCTTGTGGAGTTTGGACGTGTTGAAGACTATATGCAAATAAACAAATATTAGCGACAAGAATAAATGTAGAATTCCATAATAAAACCTGAATGTAACTTGAAACAAATTACGTCGAGCCCTAATAGCTCATTCACACATGAAGACACAAAACAAGAAACACAGATTAACAAACCCGAGATCGAAAACCTGAAACTAAATCACTGAAATCTCTCTTCAGTTCTGAGAAATGGATAAAGCCCTGCAAATTAAGTTAAACATTATTGCAATATATATTATTACAATTTGAAAACAAGATGAAATTTAACTCTACAAAATTGAAAATGGGCCTTAAGAATATTATTACCTGTTAATGAATTTTCAGTTTTTTGAGGTAAAATCAATGGGGAGAATCAGAAGAAGCAGATGATGGTTTGTCAGAATATCCATCATGCTCCTCTTCATCACCTTGAATTCGTGCAGGAAAGTGAAACCCAGGAAATGTGCCTATTCCTGAAGTAAATCCAACGGCAGATATTGATGTTGGATAAATTGGCTCAAGTTCTGGATGGTGGTGGTGGCG
>NW_019244293.1:86074-86251 GCF_002742605.1 Olea europaea var. sylvestris | reverse complement strand
TGGGCCTAAAATGGACACCGTGTGCAAAAGTTACGCTCAATTCTTCGTACGCCGACTATCCGAGCGTTCCAGAGATAGAAGTAATCGTTCTTTTGAAAAATGGCCGAAATCCCTCATATGTCACGAAGAAGTTGTGAGTTCAATCCAAAAGGGTCGTTACATTTCCGAAAAGTACTT